>NC_051387.1:56912720-56915220 GCF_015228065.2 Penaeus monodon
CTCCTCCTCCTCCCCTTTCCTTCCCCTCCCCTCCCCCCCCAGTCCCCCAAGACCGCACCCAGACCTTCACGCACCTCCTTCCCTCCCAGCATTTGCCTTCCGCGCCTCCCTTCCCTTAGGGTAAACCTCCTTCCTATGAGAATCTACCACACGCAAGTCCCTCCTACAGGAAGCTCCAGACGTTATTCCCCGATTCCTAGCCGTCGGCTTCTCCTCCTAGCCGTCGCACGAGTTAAAGTTGATGAACGTTACGTTTATCGCTGTTCCCCCCCCTTCTCTCCTCCTCATTCCCTACCCGTCCCCCTCTCCCCATACCCCCCTCGTGCCCCCAGTACCCCCTACCCCCACCCTGCGAACGAGCATCACTGGCGCGCCAAGAACAAAAACACATTCAAAACGCCACTCTCTCTCTTACTACTGTTACTACTCACCATGTAAAGCAGGTTGAAGACTATGACCATATACTTCAGGCAGGTATAACAACAGACCCCCATAGCTGCGGATTTGATAGGGTTTTTTTCCTCTCAATTTTTTTTTTAATCCAACAAAGAATCCAGAGCACGGCGCGCACGTCTGCCCTCCACGACCACTACCTCAAGACTGAACGGGTGGCGGGGGACAGGGAACGTGGCCAGCGTTGGGTGCCATGCCAATATTTCTCTTTAAAAAGCTATTATTTCTACAGAATGGAACGATAGGGATGTGTGTTGTATCACTTGTATCGTAGAGGGATATGCGTGATGTGTGTAAATGGTTGTGGATGCGGTCGATTGTATTTTGAGAGTGGGTTTTAGGATTTTCTAAATGGTGAAACCGTGTTTTTTTTATCATTCATAATGCGATACAATTCCTGTTTACGGTGTTTAGTATCTGCAGAAACAGAGAAATTCGAAGAGACAACGTACACCCAAACCGATGAATCAAAGCAAAAAAAAATCTAAAAGGAAGAAAAGATTAAATATCGTATGCTCGCTCGTACGCCTGACAACCAAGCACAGTGAGAATCGGCATCGTAAGTAATATTACATTACACACACTTAAACCACAAGTACAGAATACGCACGTGTGGTCACTTATCGGAAATTGCATCATTATTCTTTTCCTCATATCAATAAGTCAATAATTTGACTATTCTTTCCTTCCATTTCAGACGAAAATAAATGAAAGGAAGTACATACTGAAACAGGGTTTTTAGTGATATCATTATAAGGAGACGATTTTGAACTTTTCCTTATATATCAGGAATTGCCATGTGAAATACACTCAAGTTCGTGTTTTATTTCCGTGAGTGTGAACTGGGACAAGATAATGATTTTGCTGTTTAAAGTATGTAGAGATTTTCAAGAATATTGATATTAGTATTAGTAATTTTCACAAGATTATAAGTAGTATCCGTATACTTGTCTAAAAAAAAAAAAAGTTAGATTTATTTATAAGTAATATGAAGGTCAATAATATATATATACTCACTTTATATAAAACACATATATATAAGCGAAAATGTTAATTCTGATGTACAGTTGACATAAGGTTATTTAAAGTGATATTTACCTACTCACAAAATAAATAATTAACTAATAATTCTATTTTCGCTCAAAATATAAGTAAGGAGGAAAAAAAAAAGGGGAGGTGGAATAACGATAAGAAAGTAGGAAAATAGCGGATAACTCCACGAACTGTGCATGGCTTTAAAAGGGCTGTGAACATGTCTTGCCATCTGCTTGCACTAATAACGTCTAACCGTTTATATACCATTAACATCCGTATATAAAAATGAGTATGGTGTAAAATCTGTAAGCGCATGTGCGGCAGCGATTAGCCCAAAATATGTGTTTGCACGTATTTATTTTTACACTTGCACTGTCCTTTGATCGTTGCAGGTACGGCTAATGTTGCTTTAGTCAGTGTCACACTCACACACGCGCGCGCCCGCGAACACACACACACACACACACACACACACACACACACACACACACACACACACACACACACACACACAAACTGTATATTATCATTTTTTAACGTTCGGTTCAAAGACCTTTGTTGTAACCTATAGCTTATCAACAATGGGCCTTTATGCTTGTTCTTTTTTATCTGACATTGATTTTCATTATTTATGTGTATGTCTATCATAATTGCCTTTGCGACGTAATATCAAAATTTCAAAACAGATTGTCGCTTATTGATGAACAAATATTTGGATTTTGTCACATGGCGTAACACTCCATCTCCTAACCGAAGTTCCTCCTTCAGTTAGGGTCGTTATAGTTGTAAGGGGTGTAGATGTTCAATAAATATAGATGCTCACCATGTGATATAAATCTGTTGTTTCCAATATAGCACTTTTTATTATCATTTTTATGGCGCTCACAGTTCATAGAGGGTGTTTAAGTTTCTAGAAGGTAGCGTTGTAAAGATTTTATAAACCCTTATAATTCTCATTTACAAATGGCTCTTGTTCAGAGCTATTTGCTTATAAAACACTCGTTTGCTTGAA
>NC_051387.1:56925220-56930220 GCF_015228065.2 Penaeus monodon
ACCTATACTAATCTATCGGATAATCCGGCCGCGCACCCTTACCAAATCATGTAAACTTACTGACGCGCCGAGTACCCTTACGTATCTATAGTATTTACATTTAAACTTTTAGAAATAGGCTGCATAGACCCTTGCTTTTGGTCCTAATCAGTCGTTGGAATCATTTACCTCTCATTCTGCTCAAGTTTGCAGTCGATGAAATATTAGTTATCATAGGTTTTTAGCAGTTTTTTTAGGAGTAGTTATGTGGTCATTGTACAGTAATGGTAATGGTAGCATGATGGTGATAATGAGGGTGTAATGGTAGTAATAGTAATGATAATGATAATAATAATAATGATAATGATCATGATAATAATAACAAAAACGGCAATGATAATAATAATAATAATAATAATGATAATAATAATAATAATAATAATAATAATAATAATAATAACGACAACAATAATGATGATGAAGATGATAATGATGATAATTATGATAATAAGAATAACAGTAATAATAGTGATAATGAAGATAATGATAATTATCATAATAATAAAAAAACAGTAATAACAATTACAGTAATAATAACGATGATAATAATCCTTATCATCCTTATCACCCATTCCCCCCCCCCCCCTCAAAAAGAAAGAAAGAAAGAAAGAAAAAATCTTTCTTACCTCTAACGACCTCTGACCTCCGCTGACCTCTGACCTCCGCTGACCTCTGATCTCGTCCCAACTCTTGCAACGAGGACGAGGAGAGATGGAGGCCTTGCACGCCATCCTTGCATAACATGGTCACTTGCAATGCCGCCAAAACAGCTGCTGGAATAGGAACGTTGGTTAACTGTGAATTTTTTTCTCATTTAAAAAAAAATATTTTTCTCTCTCTATTCTTTCTCGTTTTCTTTACTTTTTTCGTTTTTTTCGTTTTCGTTTTCTGTATTTTCTGTTTGTTGACGGTTTGTCCTTTTTTTGTTTTTGTTTTTATCTGTTTTGTTTTTGTTTATAAAATTTTTACATATTTGTCTATCTACTATTCTGTCTATATTCCTTCTGTTTACCTGTTTATTTATTTATCTTATTTATTTATTACCATATATCTATGTTATTTATTCATTACACATTTATACATTCATAAACTTATAAATTTCATTTCTTTATCGTTTATTAATCTATTTTTTTCTTTGACTTATATTTATTTATTTATTAATCTATTTCGAATTTCATACTTTTTCATTCCACTTCATTTATTTATTGATTTTTTTTTTCAAAGCTTAATCTTATTCTAACTAGAAACAGACAGACAAATAAATAGACAAAAAACAAACAGACAAACAAACATACAGATAGACAGTTAGATGAACATATGGATAAATATTAGAAACGGGGAATTTGATGTAATAATTTCATTAGTTCTAAATATAAGCGGTCACAGTGTAATATATTTCAAGAGTTAATTACGTTCTTTAATATGATGCAATGTAAATATGTCACTTGATAGTTATTAGGTCTCTCATTGGTTATGAGTTTTATGTGTATGTATGTGTGTATTTATGCGTGTGTGTGTGTGTGTGTGTGTGTGTACATATGTTTTTTTTTTGTCTTTTAGTTTATCTTTCACTTTCTTTGATTCTCTGTCTACCTTTCTTTCATTCTTTGTTTTTCTAAGTTTTATTTTAACTTCCTCTTCCCCCTCTCTGCGACTCTCTTCCTTAATTTCTGTTTTCTTCCTTACTCCCTCCTTCTCTCTCTTTTTCTCCCTCTCTTTCTCTCTTTTACTCTCTCTCTCTCTCTCTCTCTCTCTCTCTCTCTCTCTCTCTCTCTCTCTCTCTCTCTCTCTCTCTCTCTCTCTCTCTCTCTCTCTCTCTTTTTAACACACATTCTCTCTATCCCTCCTCTTCTACATGACAGCGACCTAGGTTTGCCTTAGAGATAGATAGATAGATTGATAGACAGATAGATAGATAAATAGAGAGATAGATAGATAGATAGATAGAGAGATAGATAGAGATGTAGAAAGAGAAAGTTTGAAAAATATATATAGAGAAAAAGGTAATGGAGAGAGAGAAAGTGAAAGTGACAAGAAGAAAGGGAGAAAAGAGAAAAAGAAAAGCGAGAGAGAGAGAGAGAGAGAGAGAGAGAGAGAGAGAGAGAGAGAGAGAGAGAGAGAGAGAGAGAGAGAGAGAGAGAGAGAGAGAGAGAGACCCATCCCGCTTTCCTTGTTAAACTCTTTCCATTTTCCTAAGAAGATTACTTGTGGTCGCTCGTTCATTACCCAAAGAAGAAATGAAGATACGAAATATTTAACAAAATGAGAAGGATTAAAAAAAAAAAAAAAAATAGAAATAGAAATTCCATTTTTTTATTATCTTCATTTTTAATCCTGAATTATTCATTTTTTCTTCTTCTTATCTTTTATCGCTATCATCTGTTATCTGTACGTTCTCGAAATCTTTCCTTTTTTAGTCAGATTTGAATATTGTTATCATGGGGATTAAGTATATAACGTTATCTATATAACGTTATCTATTAACGTTATCTATCAACTTCCTCTAGATTATGTTTCTCTGTTGTTTCTAAAATCCAAATTTCAAATTTATAATATCTATCATCATCGAGTCACAATGCATGTTTTTTTTATCAATCTTCAATAATTATAGTTTTCATTACTGCACTGGGAGTAATCACTACAAAGACTTATAAAAACCAACTCATGAATTTCATAATTTCAGTTGGATTAATTCAGATGTGTTTCGCATTTGCATTTTCAGTTAATTCATTGCAGATGCAAGTTTTCTGCTATTCGTTATTGCAGGACAGATCAAAACTTATTTGAAAGATTGATGACACGGACACAAAAGCTTTTTTTTTTTTTTTTTTTACTTAATATTTTTTATTTATTTATTATTATTATATTTTCATCAGTCCTCCACTCACTTCTCTTTATTATTTTTCGCTTTCTTTCTTTCTTTTTCGCTTTTTTTTCATTTTATTATTTTTTCTATTTTCTTTGTTTCTCTTTTACTTTTCTCTTGTTCTATCCTTCTTCCTTTTATTCATCCTCTCTCTCACCTTCGTCCTGTCTCTTTATTCTAAACAAACGGAACACTAAAAAGGGAAAGAAGTGTTTATATATATTGATCTATATCTGTCTATAAACAGAGAAAGAGAGAGAGAGAGAGAGAGAGAGAGAGAGAGAGAGAGAGAGAGAGAGAGAGAGAGAGAGAGAAGAGAGAGAGAGAGAGAGAGAGAGAGAGAGGAGAGAGAGAGAGAGAGAGAGAGAGAGAGAGAGAGAGAGAGAGAGAGAGAGAGAGAGGAGAGAGAGAGGAGAGAGAGAAGAGAGAGAGAGAGAGAGAGAGAGAGAGGGGGAGAGAGAGGGAGAGAGAGAGAGAGAGAGAGAGAGAGAGAAGAGAGAGAGAGAGAGAGAGAAGAGAGAGAGAGAGAGAGAGAGAGAGAGAGAGAGAGAGAGAGAGAGAGAGAGAGAGAGAGGAAGCTAGGAAGCCAAGATGGCGTTCCAGGGAAAGGGCAAAGCGAAGGAACTCGGAAATTCTGCCTGAAAACGGCGTTATAAAGGGGATATTTCGAGGAAAATCGTAGCGGATTCAGCCGGATAGCGGAGATATGCGAACGCGACATATTCATTGAAGATGAAGGTAAACAAAGGGGTGAATGAGTAGGGAGCAAGGGGAGTGGGTGTAGGAGAGTGAGGATGAGGTGGAGTGTGTGTGCGTGTGTGTTTGTGTTTGCCTCGTGTGTGTGCGTGTGTGTGTTTGTGTTTGCCTCGTGTGTGTGCGTGTGTGTGTTTGTGTTTGCCTCGTGTGTGTACGTGTGTGTGTTTGTGTTTGCCTCGTGTGTGTGCGTGTGTGTTTGTGTTTGCCTCGTGTGTGTGTGTGTGTGTTTGTGTTTATCTTGTTTGTTTCTTTGTATCGTCTGTGCTGTTGGTGTTATCAGTATGTCGTTTTCGTAAAGGTGTGGGAAAGTCTGCTCCCTTTGCTAATAAGTCCTTATTTATTTATTTATTTATTCATGTAGCAAGTACGGAACAACATGACCTTTCGAGGGCTTAGTTCGTGTCAAGAGGTAAAAAAAAAGAAAGAAAACAAAATGAGTGTACTAAATAATTCCATTGAACACAGGGTTCTCCAGTCAACTGCACTGGACGTACGCTGGCCAGTGCGTAGTTCTTTAGAATATATTATACAGTTAGATTTTAAGGTATATAGTTTATAACTATTAATTATATATATATATATATATATATATAAACTATATATATATATATATATTATATATATATATATATATATATATATATATATATATATATATATATATATATATATATATATATATATATAGTTGTGTGTAGCTGTATCTAATGTATGCTTTTATATAGGATGTAGCTGTGTATTATATGTATTTATATATTACTTATATGTAGTATGCAGTTACATAGCAAATTCGTAATTCGTAGCTGTTTGTATTATGTAGTTATATATAGGTGTAGTACGTGTGCAGAGTAGTTGTAGTAGTAGTAGCAGCAGTAGTATCAGTAGTAAAAGTAGTATTAGTTGCACTATCTTTATTATCGTCATCATTATCGTTATTATTAGTAGTAGTCGCAAAGGCAATAGCAACAACTATAGCAATACCAGTAAGAGGAAGTACTTGCCACGTCTGGCCTTTCCCCTAGAAATTCTGTAGTGTAGAAGCTTTCACAACCACGTTATTTACCCAACATGAGTATGAAGAGGATTCCTGCTGACGGGCGCGCGGCTGAGAATTCTTTCACTTTTACAACTACAGCGGAATTTTCTGCTGCTTGTGTGAGCTCTTGATAAATTGAGTTGCAACGTTCTTGATGTGAAGTTAAGAACATTTTATACTTGACGGTAATTAATTCATACGCGTGACTAATGTCGAGAGGATAAGGTATTTTATTCTTGGCAGCAATAAAGAAATGCAAAGCTGAGTTGAAGGTAATCTCTATAATGTACATAAAGTTATAAT
>NC_051387.1:56937720-56940220 GCF_015228065.2 Penaeus monodon
TATTACAATACATAAATATATATACACACATGTGCTTAAGTCAACGGATCAATCACACTGATTGATTCGTTTTCTGTCCACTGTTAATAGATTGGATGATGAATTACCGGCAAAAAAAAAAAGATATCGATATAGATAAGTTATTTTAGTCACACTTGAAAAAAAAATACATAAATTACCTTAATATGAGTAAGAATCTCCGTCGAGTAGATTGAGTGATTTTTTTCTTCCAAGGAAATAAACAACGAAAAAAAAAAAAAAAAATCCAATAATCCCCCTGAACTTCCCAGATTTAAAACAATCACACAGGCAGATATTCCCAGCTGACTCGATTATGGAAATTCTAATCATTTTTCCATTACCTATGATTGATCACCAGTCAACAAGGATGCCGGAATAATAATTACATTTCTGTGTGATATGCCGTTTCCTCCCCAGGGTTCATAACTCTACGGTAAATTTTCTCCCGATTTCACTTCTCACGCTCTGTGGACACTTCTTGCAAGGAGTGAAAAGAAAATTAAGCAGGCAAGAAAGCAATTAATAACAGAATATATATATATTTTTTTTTTTTGTTCAAATACCAATGAAAAAGATTAACTCAGTCACATAAATATGAAAATTAACTTAAGGAGATAATTATAGTATATATCATAATGATAACATCGGATAAGCAGTCGTCAGCTATTTCCCTTCGCGTTCCCGCACACTTCACACTCATCTGTTCCTCAGCTTCTTACTTTCCCTTCCGTAACACGGGACTTATAGTATATATGTACTTGAGTATATCTTATTTTCATACTATTTAGGTTGAGAATCATCATCATTGCGTAGTCATTACATAACGAGTGACAGGCATGATACTCAACTTGAGATATTTCAGTTGGTGATGTTTTCATTTGACTGTGATTATGATAGAGGTAGTTTAGGAAATGCTGAGTATTTTTAGTATCTTACTTTACCTTTTTTATTCCGCTGGACACAGCATGAACTCACTGCATCTCTTCCGTCTGTGATTCTGGAGGATATAGGTATAGTTCTTCCCAGGATTATACTATTTGGTATCATATCTATATATATATACGTGACAGTCATATGATGACTCTTGCTACATTGCACGAGTATATATTTGTAGATTTAATTATATAGTTATGTATATATAACTAGTGGTATATATATATATATAGTTATATATATATATATATATGAATATATATATACATATATATATATATATATATTGTAGTTTATTTTATGTTTTGTGATATATATGTGTGTGTATAAATATTGAGATAAATCAAATTGTATATCATTAATCATGAGATTATTTTAATATTCATATAATATCATATATATATTTATATTATCTATCATTCCTTCATCTTATAGATATAAAATGAATATCGAATATATTTATTTATATTATATATATATCTATAATTCTTATATATATTCATATATTTATATGCTATATATAGTTATATTCCATATATATCATATATAAATAGGATATCTCGATACTCAATAATATCAACATATACATATATACTGCATATATATATATATATATTATATATGGTGTTTGTGTGTGTGTGTGTGTTGTGTATAACAATTCCGAATAGATCAAAACTGTATCAGTTAATCATGATATCTATTTAATATATTCAAAATTCAAGTATTATTTTTCTTCATTCCACTTATCCGTGTGAAGTAAAGAGTGAGTCGGAATATTTTTACTATAATTCTGTGTATTTTGTCCCTTGTCGCGTAGTCCTTGCCATTTACATATAAAATAGGAACTCGGGCGCATACCAGAGAATGATGCAGACAAAAACACACACAATATATAATATATATATATATATATATATATATATATATATATATATATATTATATATATATATATATATATATATATGCACATATGTATTGAATTAACTTTTTAAATTCCATATATGTTTTGGAAAGAAATGGATAATAAAGGAGCATATTCAATTAATGTATCAACTTTCATGACATGAAAAAAACGCAAACATTAGTAACATAACTTTTAAGTCTAAAAGAATATATTTTTTTTTACACTCAAAGTTTCTATCCAAGTAAAATTATCATTATACATATTTTTCAATACTCAGACTGAAGACTTGGATTTCATTACAATACATATATACTTTTCCTTTTTATATGCTAAGACTGAATACCTTTAAAATTATTTTTTAAAAAATCGACCAATTATTTCATTTTTTCTCTCTTTCTTTTTTTTTTTATTATTTTCAGCCCGCAGACCTTTTAAAAAAGATCGAAAAAGTTGACGAAGCAATTTTTCTGGAAGCCAGCCGGGTCCAAGATGGCGATGACAGCCGAGACAGTGGAGCAAATCCCGCCAACGACGCCGACGATCAGGATCTCTATCAGGTAAACTCGCTCCCAAAGAGGCAGCTTTCTGGAGGGAAAATGGGAGGGAGGATGAGAAGGGAAAGAGAGAAGGGAGAGAGAGA
>NC_051387.1:56945220-56952720 GCF_015228065.2 Penaeus monodon
TTTCTCAGGTATGCATAAATAGACAAATAGATAAAATGATGAAAATGAGGAAATCAGTATCTGAAAATATCAATAAAATGTAAAGGTGAATATGAATAGATATAAGCAAATAATTAATTAGTAGATTAATGGATAAATAAAAAGATATATAAACAAATATACCAATAGATAAATACACTAATGTATGAATGAATGAATATCTAGACAAATAAGTATAAAAAAAAAATCCAAAGTAAACAAATTTATAAACAAAGAACCCAAAACCTTCAACAACAAAAAAACACAATCCTTTTTTTTTTTGCTTTTTTTTCTTGCTAAATGTATAGGCATTACATCCAAAAAAAAAAGACAATCGCATCGACCACTCACTATTAGGAACGTTCAGAATATCCTCAAGACTCTGCGCCACAGGGTTGAAGCTGATGATGAAAGTGCTGAGAAGATTGATAATTTCCAGAATGATAGCGATATTAACAGCCACGCCCTTGGGTACAGAGAGCAAGATGTTGCTCTCGACATCTTGCCCGAGGATGCTGTAACCCACAGACGCCACAGGGACGTACAGGGAGAGGATCACTGTGCGGGAGAGAGGGAGAGAGAAGCGTTGGGAAAAGGGGTTAGTTGCTGTGGGAAGGAGGGAGGGGAGGGAGAGTGTGGGAGGAGGGAGGGAGGGAGAGTGTGGGAGGAGGGATGGGAGGGAGAGTGTGGGAGGAAGGGTGGGAGGGAGAGTGTGGGAGGAGGGATGGGAGGGAGAGGGTGGGAGGAGGGGTGGGAGGGAGGGATTGAGGGAGAAGGAAGGAGGGAAGGGTGGAGGGAGGGATTGAGGGAGGGGGTGGGTATGGGAGAGAAGGTGGAAGGGAGGAGTGAGTGAGTATGTGTGAGGGGAAGAGAGAAAGAGAGAGAGAGAGAGAGAGAGAGAGAGAGAGAGAGAGAGAGAGAGAGAGAGAGAGAGAGAGAGAGAGAGAGAGAGAGAGAGAGAGAGAGAGAGAGAGAGAGAGAGAGAGAGAGAGAGAGAGAGAGAAAGAGAGAGAGAGAGAGAGACTATTTGTGTCAAAAGAATTAACACATGGAGTGGTTTTAAATCAATGTTTTTTTCCCTTGCTAAATGCATTAGATTCACGGTATATATGTATAACAGTCAGAATATTCTATTTTCATTTACCTGTATATTTATGACACGTGATTTAAAAAATGTTTGGTCTTCATGTATGTATATGTTTAAATTCTTATTCATCTTTGAAAGATTTTTAGAGTGATTAATTAAAGAAAAATGGATTTCAACATTTCTTTCTACTCGCTGTTTAAACTAATTACCGATTCAGAACTGTTAGGCAGTATTAACATTGTTAATTATAAAAAAAAAGTCTAGATAACAAGGTGAGCATCAATCTTTTAAAATGTCCTTTATTACTAAAATTCCTAAATAATTCCAGTTCAACTTTGCATTACAGATTGCATGCACTCTATCAAGAAATGACTATATACATGGTTTTGTAATACCGAGGTGATATTATGTAATACTTAATAGATAATTATCATGTATATGTACATATCGTAAAAGATAAGAGCATAAGATTGTTATACATTATTGAAAAAAAAAGTTTATATATTATTTCAGAAACATGAATACGAAATAGACCTTTACTTGCCAAGCAAATAATCTGCCTTGTAAATAATGAATTTGCTTCCCATTATAACTGTTAGTATTACTTTTATTCAGCGAAAAAGTTCAAACAATTGTCTTAATTATGTATTTTTTGTATCAATTATAAATAGCCAATTATAATTTTTTTATGACGAAGGAAAGGCAGTTCTTGAAAGGAGAGAGAGAGAGAGAGAGAGAGAGAGAGAGAGAGAGAGAGAGAGAGAGAGAGAGAGAGAGAGAGAGAGAGAGAGAGAGAGAGAGAGAGAGAGAGAGAGAGAGAGAGAGAGAGAGAGAGAGAGAGAGAGAGAGAGAGAGAGAGAGAGAGAGAGGAAATAGAGAGAAAGAGAGAGAGAGAGAGAGAAAGAGAGAGAGAGAGAGAGAAAGTAAAAAAAAAATCAAAATAAAAAAATAAAGCAAAACACCAACCATAAACTATTCACATTATAAAAGAAACAAGGCATTAGCACGACCCCCCCCCCCATCCCCACAACCCTCCTAAGACCCCCTCCCCACTTTCCACCCACCTGCAAAGCCCACAACGACGCTCTTCCAGAATTGAGTCCGATCCTGCATGTCATTCTGGATGGTCGGGAACACAGCCGACCCGCCGAAGGAAAACAGGATGGCCCCGAAACCCAAGGAGAAGGATGACACTGTAGGATTGTCGAACACGGGTTCTGGAAGGTTGGGTGCTTCCAGTAGGATCTGGACGATGATGACAACACACGCTACCACCGTTGACACCACTGCCAACACGGAAGCCTGCCTGGGGACGAGGGGAGTGGAGGGTGTAAAGACACGTGGTGTGTGTGTATGTGTGTGTGTGTGTGTGTGTGTGTGTGTGTGTGTGTGTGTGTGTGTGTGTGTGTGTGTGTGTGTGTGTGTGTGTGTGTGTGTGTGTGTGTGTGTGTGTGTGTTAGTGAGAGTGTGCTCGTCTCTGCAGCCTGCAGTGTACATGTGTGTTTATACTTTTTTGTATGTATATGCTTTATTTCTGGTGAATGATTTATATTAGTTGTAGTAATATTGTTAGGTTTGTAACCAAGTTATATCTACATCTTATTTCTGAAATATGTATACTCGTGTTATTCTGTGTATCTGTTATTTTATCATACACGCAGTACTATACAATATGAGGCGTTAATATATATAAAAGTACATATTATGGTGAGGTGGTTTATGAGGTCGAAAAATAAAGAAGAAATGTGGCGTTTATTTCATTTATATCTTACCCCTTAATTCAGGAGTATAACTGAATTTGAATTCAAAATACAAACGGCGTACTGAAATAAAGGGTAGCCCAGTTCTACTAATATGTGAGTATTAATGTTTTGTTTTGTTTTGTTACGCTTTTTAATTTTCCTTTTTCGATGTTATGTTCCCTTTTCCTTTTTTTTTCGAACAGCACTTTTATCCCGAATACTTGCATAGATGTATTAAATTTTAAATCTAAATATAGCCTTGAGCTGCAGTAACGAGCGGGGCAAAAATAAATGCTTGTTAGTACACTGTAACAGTTTAATTGTTTCTCTTGTTGTTCACTTGTGCTTTGAATTCTAAATTTCAGGTTTACGAGTTGTCTTTTGTGGGTTCGTTCTCTCTGCCTCTGTTTTTCTCTCTTTTTATCTATCATCTATCTTCCTCTCTCTCTCTCTATATATATATATCTGTCTATGTATCTATTCGTCCCCGTCCACCTTCACCCCATCCCTCTTCTCCCTTCCCCCTCTAATCCCTCTCTCCCTGTCACCCCCCTCCCTATCCCATTCCCTCCCCCCATCCCACTCCCTCTCCCCCTGTCACCCCCCTCCCCATCCCATCCCCTCTCCCCCTGTCACCCCCCTCCCCATCCCATCCCCTCTCCCCCTGTCACCCCCCTCCCCACCCTTTTCCCTCTCCCCATCCCATTCCCTCTCTCCCCTCCACTCACCAGAAATCCTTCGGCGTCCCCAACCAGGTGAGAGGGATGATGAGAAATCCAACAATCAGCACGAGTTCGCACAGAGAAAGGACACTCTCGCGGGAAGAAATCATTTGCGAGATGAGAATGATGAAGACGGTAGTGCTTCCGTATAAGTTTATCACGACTGAAGCCAAGGCGGCGCGTCTGGAAAAGGGAGAGTTTTATTTTTTATTTATTTATGTTTTTTGTGAGTGTGGTGTGTGGATATGTGGATATAGTTGTCTGGTTGTCTGTTTGTCTGACTCTTCTAAGTGTTGGGTGGATATGTGGGTATAGTTATCTGTTTGTCTATCTATTTGCTGGTCTATCTGTCTGTCAGTATACATATATGTATATATATGTTTAATAATGATAATGATGATTATAATGACAATAATAATAGTGATAACGATAACAAAACAATAATAGTGATAATGATAATTCTATTAGTAACAATAATAACAATAAAAGAATAATAATAGTAATAATAATGATAATGATACTACTGGTAATAATGAAAATGATACTAACAATAATATCAATACTAATGATAGTCAAAATAATGATAATAATACCTATATTGATAATAATAACAATAATAACAATGATAATAATAACGATAATGATAATGATAACAACAACAGCAACACAACAACAACAATAACAGCAGTAACATAACAACGATACTAACAATACGAACAACAACCACAAGAATAACAACAATAAACAACAACAAAAAACAACAACAAACAACAACAACAACACCACCTAAACTCCAGACAAACAAACCTCCCCGCATCTCAAAACCGTATCACCCTTTTTTTTTAACGGTAGGTTCATGTCTGCGCCGCCGTGGTCACAGCATGATACTTAATTGTAGTTTTCATGTCCACCCTACCTCCCTGCTAATCCCATCGATCTATAGGCGATCTCCATGTATGGTTGTCTCACTGGCTGCGAGTATTCTGGATACCTCTCTTCCAGGATGGTCCAGCAGCGGCCGAGGCGAGTGCCAGAGAAAGCTACACTCACGCAGAATATGGTCATCATGGCGATACCAAACCAGCCTGTGAGGATAGGGTTGAGGTGAAGGAGAAAGAAGGGTGGGTGAAAGGGTTGGTTGGTGTTTGATTTTGTGGTTGTGGGTGGGTTGTGGTTGTGGGTGGGTTGTGGTTGTGAGTGGTTGTGGTTGTGAGTGGGTTGTGGTTGTGAGTGGATGTGGTTGTGAATGGTCGTGGTTGTGACTGGTTGTGGTTGTGACTGGGTTGTGGTTATGAGTGGTTGTGGTTGTGACTGGGCTGTGCTTTTAACTGGTTATGGTTGTGAGTGATCGTGGTTGTGACTGGTTGTAGTTGTAGGTTGTGTGTGAATACGTATGTTCATGTGTATGTATTGTATGCATGTTCGATAAACAGATATACCATTATATTCGTGTACCTATGCACGCTTAAATACATAAACTTATATTCGTCTGTATCTGTATTTGATACGTACATGCATACATCTTTAATGCTTGTGTCTATATTTACACACATATCTGAACAAAAATGTGGAGTTTACCCTGCAGAATATGTGAAACATGGCGTACCTGTCCCGCAGACTTTAACATTATTTCCTTCAAGACGACATGCAGGGTGATACGTAGTGACGTTTATGAGCAGATATTTTGCTTGTAAAATTTGGCCGAAAATGCCATGGATATCCGGAATGTATCGTAATTATGATATAGAATATTAAAACAATTACAATAAATGATAATATTTTATGTTACACGTAATTCGTTTACTTAGACATATGTCCTAGTGTCTAGTTTCATTAAATTTCTGTTGTTATTTTTAAGCTTATCTACATTTAGGTTTAGGAATCACTATAGACTAGTTCTTAAATTGCTTCAAGTATCATATTCTTTGTGTTCTTTGTTTTATAGGATGAATTGTCAACTGTATCATTACCTCCGTTTTTTTCTCGAATTTTTAGAACAAATAAATAATCATTTTATCTACATCTTATAAGAGAGAGAGAGAGAGAGAGAGAGAGAGAGAGAGAGAGAGAGAGAGAGAGAGAGAGAGAGAGAGAGAGAGAGAGAGAGAGAGAGAGAGAGATGGCATGACATGCATGTATATATATATATATATATATATATATATATATATATATATATATATATATATATATATATATATATATATATATTATATATGTGTGTGTGTGTGTGTGTGTGTGTGTGTGTGTGTGTGTGTGTGTGTGTGTATAATGATTCAGCACTATTATGCCACGGTCCTTACCTTATCAAACTAATCCATTCTGTTTGATCTAGTTTATTCTGTTTTATCCTCATGGTCGTCATATAAAATATAAGTTCGTACAACAGTGAAGATAAAAGATGAGTGAAAAAAAAAAAAATCAAAACATATATATTATACTATATAAACTAATATACTATATCATATTATTATATTTATTATGTATATAATAATATATATATATAATAATAAATAATAATAAAAAAAAGAATAAAAAAAAAAAATAAAAATAAAATACTTTAATTATTTCTATTATATACTTATATATATCATATTATCTTTTCTGTTTCTCATTACTTTACATCATCCTCTCTCTTATTATCTACTATCTACTATTATTATCTATTAACCTCTCTCTTTCTCTCTCTATCTTCTTCTCATAGCTTCATCTTCTGTCTTCTTCCTTTCTCTCTATATCATCTCTTCTACTTTCTATCTCATCTCTCTCTATCCTTCTCTCACTCTCTCTCTCTCTCTCTCTCTCTCTCTCTCATCCTTCCTCTCCTCATCTCTCTCTCTCTATCTCTCTTCTCTCTCTCTCTCTCTCTCTCTCTCCTGACTTCCCCCCTCCCCTCCTCTTCCCCTCCCCGTCCCCTTTCCCTCTCTCTCTCCCTCCTCCTCTCTGCCTTCCTCTCTCTCATAACACGGAAAAAAAAGAAAAAAAGAAGAAAAAAAAAGAAAGGCCAACCAACTTGTCCTGTCACTGGCACTCTCGAAACACGCCCGAACCACATCGTTTGGCACCACGACTCACCAGTGTCAGCGAGGGCCCGGGGCAGTGCCAGGAATCCAGCGCCGGCCATCTGTGCCACCAGGAAGAAGGAGGTCATCCCGGTACTCAGGCCCTTTTTGCCTGCTTTCACGTCCTCCTCGACTCCTGTTATGCTGAGGGACGCTCCCTTCTCGCTGTCCGTGGGGGTAGGGTAGTTGTGGGGACGTAAAAAAAAAGGAGAAAAAAAGAGAGGATTTTGGTGTTAAATATCGTTAAAGGATAATTGGAGGGACGGATAAAGGAAGACGGAGAAAATGAGAGGATTTTGGTGTTAGATGAATATCATTAAAAGAGGTAGGAAAGGGGTGAAAAGGAAGAGAAAAAGAGGGGAATTTGGTGTTAGATAAGCATCGTAGAAGGATGTGGGGAAGGGGTAAAAAAAAAAGAAAAAAAGAAAATATTGAAGGATGGTGGAAGGGGGTAAAAAAAGAGAGATTATTGGTGCTAGATTAATATCAAAGAAGGATGGTCGAAAGAATGTTAAAAAAAGAAGAAGACTGGGAAGAAAGGGAGAAAAAAGAGGATTTTTTTAGGGGGGGAGGGAGTAGAGAAAAAAAATTATATTTTGGTGTTAAATTAATATAGATGAATGATGGGGGGGGGGGGGAAGCAATCTGGTGTTAGATATTTATAAAGAATGGAGTAGGGAGAAAAAAAAATCGGGGTGGGGGGGGTGGGGGTTACATTAATGTCAAGGAAGAATGAAGGGAACGAGAGAGAAAAAAAGAAATTATATCAAAAGGGGGTGAGGGAAGAAGAGAGAGGGAGACTAAAAGAATAAGGGAGAAACAAGATTAGAATGATATATAGAAAAGAAGGATGGAATTTAGCTAGAGGA
>NC_051387.1:56960220-56967720 GCF_015228065.2 Penaeus monodon
AATGAAAAAAGTATATATCAGTTTGTTACGTACAATTATTCATACAATCTTCTTTTAATGAAGAAAAATGTAAAATATGGGATAATTTACACAATTATTAATTTAGTATTTCTACTGGAAGAAAAAAATGTATAATATATGATAATATTCACAAATATTCATTCAGCTGTTTTTTTTTTTTTTTTTTTTTTTCCTCTTTTTTTTTCTTTTTTTGCTTTATGAAGAAAAATATGAAAAATCATTCATTAACACTTTTTTTTTATGAAGAAAAATGAAAATATCTGATAATTTTCACTGGGCTTGAGTAGCAAAAATTGAGGTTGAGACGAATGCACTTAACTTGCGAGTTGATCGTGCAATATTTTCCCTGTCCTGTTGCATGACTTTGCAAAACAAACGACGTGTCATGCATTTTCCTATGTCTGTTTTTTTTTTCTTTCTCTCTCTGCCTTCACACTTTATTTATTGTCATATGTCTTCGCTTCTCTCTTTGTGTCTTAGTCTCTCTCTCTCTCTCTTTTTTCTCTCTCTCTCTTTCTCTTTCTCTCTCTCTCTCTCTCTCTCTCTCACCCTCTCTCTCTCTCTCTCTCTCTCTCTCTCTCTCACCCTCTCTCTCTCTCTCACCCTCTTTCTCTCTCTCCTTCCTCCTTTTTCTTCCTACCCCCTCTCTCTCTCTTTCACTTCCGCTTCTATGCCCGTCCCACCATCATTAAAATCGTCACCGTAACCGTCAATTATTTTGCACAAAATAAGCACAAAGTCTAACAAAAAGCAAAGAAAAAATAAATTAATAACAATACCTGATAGATCCCGAGATGGATGAGATCGATTTCTTGCTGACAGACATCTCGGCAATTTTTTTTTTTTCTTCCTTTTTTTTCCTCTTTCGTTTTCTTCTTGCGTATTGTAAAAAAATATATATTCAAATCAAACTACTATTATATTACAACTATCACATTACATACACGTCACGCATATCCTCCTCTCTCCCTCCCAATTAAAAAAAAACATTCGAACAGATCGTTTCGATAGATCTTGGACCTGTAAAAACGCTGGGAAAAAGACAACAAAAAACAACAAAATGAAATTTCGAAATCGCGTTTCTCCCGAAAGCGAACACGCGTCTGTATCCGAAGAGGTTCTTGGAGGATGTGGATACACTGCTGGTCCGATGAAGCGACGGTGACGATCTGGTAACGGTGACGTATGTGAGTATGCGGATGGGAAGGTCGCTGAATATGTGAACTGGCCACCTGCCCCATGTTACTTCCACGCTGAAGTGTGAAGCGGGAACTTAAAAAAAAAATAAAATAAAATAAACGTATTTTCGTATATACATTTAGGTACGTCTGTACAAGCGCATATATGTACGTTTAGATAGGTCTAGATGCGTACATTTATGCAGGTCTATGTAAGTATAGATATAGGTGCATGTAGACAGGTCTATGTAAGTATAGATATAGGTGCATGTGGACAGGTATATATAAGTGCATATAAGTACATTTGGACAGGCCTATATACGTACATATACTAATATTTAGACAAGTTTGTATATATACGCATATACAGATCATCTATCCTTTCTGGAGAGACACTATGGTGAAGAAGAATAATTTGGGAAAACTATGTGATATATGTAAATTCTCACATATTCATATATAAATGTACAAAATACATAGACACTCATACAAACATACTTTTATGGACATTCATATAAACGATATATGCACACACACGCACACATTCACACACATAAACACACGCACACACACAAACAAACAAACAAACACACACACACACACAAACGAACAAACACACACACACACAAACAAACACACACATAACATTCCTGGGCCTAATCTCCCTATCTACCACTACAAAAAAATAAATAAATAAAAATCAGCGAAATTAATATACTTTGTCTCTCCTCCAAAGTCCATTCGTTTCTTCGTATCTTCAACAATGCCAATCAAGATTACTTTTCCTTAATTAAATGATACAGACGCGGTTTTCCATTACGATATACTAAGCCTTTAATCCTTGTGGTGAGCGTCTGGCACTGATAAAAGTCGATAGTCTGGCGCGCGCGCGCGCGTGTCTGTGTGTGTGTGTGTGTGTGTGTGTGTGTGTGTGTGTGTGTGCATTTGTGGATGTCTGTGTGGATATGTGTGTGGATGTGTGACCATGGTGTTGTGGATATGTGTGAGGATGTGTAAGCAAGTTTGCGTGCATGTGGGCAAGGGTGTGAGTGTGATTATTTGTGTGTATGCTTGATTGTGTGTGTGTAAGTCTGTGCTAACTTACTTTTACGCTAATATACTCGTACAAACACACAAACACACACACACACACACACACACACACACACACACACACACACTCAAACACACACGCACACACACACACACAAAAAAAAAATTGACCGATCATGAATCTCCTTTCGCTTAGGCTTCCGCTTGAAGTTGCTTGAAGTTGCATGACGAAAGCAAAATCTCGACACGGGATTTTGGGTGAGATAAGCAAGCACAAGACAAGGTCAAGGTTGCCTGTGGTGGTGTCATAAGGGGCAAGGGAGGTCAAGGGAAGGAGAGATGAGAGGGGGGGGAGGAGGTATGAGGTGAAGTCGTTGGAAAATGAGGAATATGAGGTGTGGCGGTGAAGTAACTGAGGGGAAAGTGGAGAGATAAGAAGGAGAGAGAGAGAGAGAGAGAGAGAGAGAGAGAGAGAGAGAGAGAGAGAGAGAGAGAGAGAGAGAGAGAGAGAGAGAGAGAGAGAGAGAGAGAGAGAGAGAGAGAGAGAGAGAGAGAGGAGAGAGAGAGAAAGAGATGGGGTGGCAGGGATTTTTAATAACTGGGTGATGAAGAAACAGTTACGAAAGCGTGAAAAAAAGAAAGAGAGAGAGAGAGAGAGAGAGAGAGAGAGAGAGAGAGAGAGAGAGAGAGAGAAGAGAGAGAGAGAGAGAGAGAGAGAGAGAGAGAGAGAAATATATATATACAATATATATATATAATATATATATATATATTATATATATATATATATATATATATATATATATATATATAATATATATATATATATATATATATATATATATAGTTATGCGAAGGAGGAGAAGAAGGCATGAAATGAAAGTGATGTTGCGAATATGAGATTTGGTGATGAGGAAATTGTAACGAAAATGAGCTTAAGTAAGTAGGGATACGAAGGAGGAAAACGTTTGAAATGAAAGTGATGTTGGGAATATGAGGACATGAGATTTAGCGGCGAGGAAATACTTACGAAGAGGGAATAAATATGAGCGTATTGAAATATAAACATTATGTAACATGGTATGAAGCGCTTTAGTGTTGGGAAGACCGTGAATTATCTTGTCGTTTTCTGTTACATGAGAGAAAACGTAAGTCGTTTCGTTTTGTTTACGAGTTAACAATTTACAAGAATCTAAAAAAAATGTGAAGATGAACTAGATTTTAAAAGTCCATGGTATATAGAAATAAAGAATTTAAATTTTGTCTACAAAAACTTTAATGTCTGACGCTTACTTGATTTAACCCTTTGAAGGTAAATATTTATATAATTTAATGATGTGGGTGCACACACACACACACACACACACACACACATATATATATATATATATATATATATATATATATATATATATATATATATATATATATATATATATATATATATATATATATATATATATATATATATGCGTGTGTGTGTGTGTGCACACATATTTATGTGTATGTGTGAGTGTGTTTGTTTGTTTATGTGTTTTTATAATGAAGTGCTTAATTATAGCTGTATTGCTTTAAAATAATAATAAGCCTTCTGACATAAAGACCTCTTTCACATAAAAAGAAGTCCTGGTTATAATGAAGGTCCTGGCGTATCACACCTTTGGAAAACTCACTGAACTGAACTAATTATATCAGAGCAAATTTTACCCAAGATCCTTTGGTGTTAGACGCTAATAATTATTCTACTTATTCAATAATGACTGAGGACTGAGGTACTATTCAATGTAGGTGATAGTATTATTAATTTGATTTCTTACGTGTTATATTTCTCACAGAATTCAAGAGGTATGTGCATAAATAGACCTGTTAATGATTTATAGATTGTTCTGTGTATCAAAATATCTATTGCTTGTGTTACCGGTGAAATGTTTTAAAATTGGGTAAAACTTATTAGTGTATGTCAAATGCATTGGTGCTAGTTGGAATATATGTTGTGTGTTGAAGATGTGTTTGCCAAAATGCATGCTATATTATAGTATAAAGATTGCTTAGTGAGGTTAGAAAAATAGCGTAACAAGCTTGAGATTTCCAGGATAAGAACTATTGATAACTTTTGAAAAAAAAAAAAAATCTCAGTGATCACAATTTTCTAAATTCAAATAACTTTTGTTTGCTTAAGGTGTTACTATTGAACAATGAAAATAATTTTAGAAAAATATGCACTTGATATTGATTTGATGGAATATACATATGACACACGTTTTGACTAAAGAAAAACAATATTGTTGACTCACATATAGTATAGTAATAGTAACGGTATATTTCCGTCATGTTTTATCATATTTTAGCCTTTGCTTCTGTGCCACAGCATATAATTTCTACATTGATGTTACACACCTTAAACCCCTTTCATGTTCACAAGGTTATACAAATACTCTCACATTCTATGGTTGTTATGACTTAATCTGTTCAGCAAAGGGATGCTCAATCTAGAATGTATTATATTGTAAATATCTGTTCTGTTATACCATCAAACTGACCGGAAACGGTTTTCCTGTTGTAAACTAGTTTGTCAGTTTATAATGAGTGGCGACAGAGGGATTCCAGAATTCCAATTATGGTTCATGTCTTCCTGTTTTTTTACAAAAAAAAAAATCTAAAGCAGAGTTTTTCTTTTTACACTCAGCATTGTTTGCATGATAGAATTATGTGATAAATCTCTCACGACTTTGTGTGTGAAATCAAGAACAAGTATGCTCACAATCTTGAGTGTGTAGGTGTGTGGAAACGTGTTCATATATATGTATATTTGCAAGTATATTCAGTTATGTTCATGTTTATGTGGATATCTAAATCCGTAACTGTGCATATGACATGTTTTTAAATTTATTCATTGTATGTGCACATGGGAATGTGTAGATATGTTTATATATTCAGAAATGTAGATTTGTGCATACTCAGCTCATGTACTGGAGATAAGGATGTAGAATTAATACACATTTTCAAAACTTAGCACTAGGTCAACATTTATTTATATCATTACATGACATTATGAAACATGAAAATAGTAAAATATACAATGAACTGGTGCCAGCCATGCGCAAGGTGGTCCCACATCCAGGTGAGTGTAGGGGACAAATCTATAGATGGACACATATACCTAGCTGTGGGATGATGCAGTGAGGAGGCTGTTTCATCTCTGACGCGATTCTGACTCCAGCATGATGCCAGTACTCACAGCTGAGAGGCATAAAGGGCCTAGCTGCATACGAGCCAGGACCTTGCAAATGCAAAACCAGCACTCTACCACAGAGCAATGCCACCTCTCAAAAATGTACATGAAAACATTGAACGAGCGCTCATACTCACAAGCAGTCATATCGATATGTAAAGATCAGGACAAATATCACATATAAAAAATACAAAACATACAGTTGGTCAGATTAAAAAAAAAAAAATGCCCGCCTGCGCTTATTCCCCGGCGCCGCTGAAGTTGACGAAGCAGTTCATCCCGAAGTTGTTTGGGTCGAGGATGGCGATGAAAGCAGAGATCGTGGCTGCGATGCCCCCAACAACCCCAACGCAGATGATTTCGATGAGGTAAACACGTTCCCATAAGGGTAGAGTTCTGGTATGGAAGACATGGTGAGTCTCAAGATTAAGGTACTGCATATCTAATGAGTTTTTCATTGTAAAAAGTAAATCTGAGACTTAATTCAGGTTGGGAGGAAATATGAACTAAGTGAGGTCCTTAGGATGGCATGAGTAGAACAAGGGAATGATAAAAGAGAGGAGTATTGGTACTTTGATCAGGATGACCCCATGTTGCCTTAAGGGAGGGAATAGGGGGGAGGAGGGGATTTTAAGCATCCTAAATAGATTTGCACCATTAAAAATCGGATATTTAGGTAAGACAAAATCACCCTTTTTCTTGAAGGTAAAGGAAAAATGTAACACTCTCTTACATACGATCATGAGACTGTTTGTTTCATTAACAGAGGGTACATTATGATAAGGGAAATATTTAAACCTTGAGGGATTTAGTGTGTATTGGGATGCTGACACGGTACGAAAAAACATAATTAAGGAAGTTATGGAGGTCTGTCAAACTAATATGAATATAATAACTGTCAGATCTTACTTTGAAAGACTACACTGGATAAATATAAGGTTGGTGTTATGATCACGTGATTGTCCAAATAGCTTCGGGAGCAAAATCATAAAGAATTATGTTATAGAATACCTCCGTAGGCTAAGATATATGCTTATATAATGGTTGAATATGAAAAAGATCCACTTCGAAATATATACATAACTGTTAACGTCAGAAGTTAACTGATTTTAAAGAACATGGCTTTCAAAACTCTCTTTACCTTTTACGTCCTTAAGCCTGTCGTTACTCTAGGGCAAATATAGTTATATGCTTTACAGTTATGAAAAAGTGAGCAAACGGGCAATTATGTACACTATAATTTTTCGAAGAGCTAGCGAATGTCAGATAAGCATATACATTTTTTTTTTTCTGAGAACATATATTTGACTATACAATATGTCTTTATACTAAAATAATGATTTGACCTGAATATGTAAGCGATATAAAAAGTAAAAACGATAAAGACGAATCATTCGAGACAGCAGCGCACACTTAGTTTATCTAACTTAAAAAAAAAAACTATTATACAGAACTCTGTCTATAGCTTCTGTTGATGAAAATGTGATTTACATTTTCCCTGCTGATTTACCAAAGTTAAAATACTCAAGATATTTCTGTATTCAAATATTTTATCACTCATTTCTAAGTTTTACTACTGTACTGTTCAAATTCCACCAAAATTCCACCTTTTCGAAATCGATTTTATGGGCACTAACATATCAGGTATAAACATCCACGTTACCAAATGTTCCTGTTAAACCATAAGATACCATAAAAAAATAATTAAATAGATAAATAAATAAAGAAGAAGAACAAAAATAATAAAATGAAATAAGTAAAGAAAGAAAGAAGAAGAAGAAGAAGAAGAAGAAGAAGAAGAAGAAGAAGAAGAAGAAGAAGAAGAAGAAGAAGAAGAAGAAGAAAAAGAAGAAGGGGAAAAAAAACCTCACCTTTCAGGCCAGTTAGGATCTTTCTGGTCCATGAGTTTCATGTACATAAGAGGAGGGAAAATGAAGGTATTCAGGGTGATGCAAGATCCTCCAATGAGGTTGAGGATGAGGCCAAAATCAGGAACGGCGAGGCAAATGAGCATCT
>NC_051387.1:56972720-56980220 GCF_015228065.2 Penaeus monodon
CACACCACACACAATATATATATATATATATATATATATATATATATATTATATATATATATAATATATATATATATATATTATATATTATATATATATATATTATTATATATATATATTATATATAAATATATATATATATATAATATATATATATATATATATATATATATATATATATATAATATAAAGGAAACGACCCTTAGTAGCAACAGGCAGCGCGACTGCCGCCCCGCTTCCCTGCCACCCACCTGCCGGCGAGGCCGAGGGCGCGGAAGGCGATCTCCATGTAGGGCTGGCGGATGGTTTCCTTGTACTCCGGCCAGCGCTCCTCCAGGATCAAGCGACAGCGGCCAAGGCGAGTCGCCGAGAAGGCCACACTCCCGCAGAAGATGATCATCATGGCCACGCCCAGCCAGCCTGCCGAAGGACGCTTGGGTTTAGAAATCTGGTTGGGTCTTCCGGCGGGAGGGTCATTGTGCTTTGGGGGGGGTATTCTCGGGGTTTTGTTATGGCTGTCTGCCTGCCATTCTCTATCGTTGTCTGTTTGTCTGTCTATCTCTTTATCTTTATCTAATTTATTTATCTATCTGTCTATCTAACTATCTCCTTATCTATCTAGCTATCTATCTCTATCTATCTAGCTGTCTATCTACCTATCTATCTTTATCTGTCTATCTATCTAGCTATCTATCTTTATCTGTCTATCTATCTAGCTATCTATCTTTATCTGTCTATCTATCTATCTATCTATCTATCTATCTCTCTGAACACACACGCTATTGATACAAGGCTTATTCCCCGTACTTTTCCCTCTGTATTTCTACATCCACACAAACCACTTCAATTCATAACATAAACACCAACATTCAAACATGATTCCAAGTTACCAGCTCGTTTCCTTCAAGCTTTTTATTGCCTTGCCAAATTTTTGAGTGTAAACTAAACCATACGTTATTTTTTGGACCATCTGTGCAGAGCTTGGTTTTGACTTGGATAGCAGAATGTACTCTAACTTAATCTAACTGGGGATCTCTTGCAGATTAAGGGTGATGGGGTTGGGTGTAAGTGCATGGAAGGGAGGGAAGGAGGAGGAGAGTAAAGGAGAGAGGGAGGGAGGAAGGGAGGGAGAGAGAGAGAGAGACAGACAGACAGACAGACAGAGACAGAGCCAAAGATAGAGATAGAGATAGAGATAATAGATAGATAGATAGATAGACAGATAGATAGAGAGATGAACAAAAAGACAAACAAACAATGACAAACAGAGAGATTAATCAAGCTCCGGACGGCTTTGGTAGTAGTCCGCAATGTACAGGGTGTCACAGCAATTGATTCACGCGTAGCAGGAGGATTATAGTACACGGAGGTCCTAATAGCGCAATCATGTAAAACGGGAAAATTGGCTTTATGTTAAGGAATATCGTCGAGTGCCGTTAAAAGATGATAGATGATGGTATTTAAGTTCTGGTATTTTTTCACATTTTGTTTTGAATTGGATTTTTTTCGGAAATTAGGATTATAAAGCTGATACTGTGGTATAGCAGCCAAGAGAGAGAGAGAGAGAGAGAGAGAGAGAGAGAGAGGGAGAGAGAGAGGGAGAGAGAGAGAGGAGAGGAAGAGAGAGAGAGAGAGGAGAGAGAGAGAGAGAGAGAGATAGAAGAGAGGAGGGGGAGGGAGAGGGAGAGGAGAGAGAGAGAGGAGAGGAGAGAGAGAGAGAGAGAGAGAACGAGAAAAAAAGAAAGAGAAAGAGAAAGAAACAAACAAATACAGACACAGACACAGATACAGACACAGCGACAGAAAAAAACAAAAATTACGAACAGACAAAACGAACAGAAACCAACAGACGCAACAGACAACAGACAACAAGCAACAGACCACACACACGCGCGCGCACGCCGGCCCATCCATGCACTCCTCATACTCACTCGTATCTGCCACGGCTCTCGGGAGCGCCAGGAACCCCGCGCCGGCCATCTGCGCCACCAGGAAAAACGAGGTCATGCCGATGCTGAGGCCGGTGCGGAGGACCAGCGAGGGGTCATACTGCGTGCTGGCGAAGGCGAGGCAGAAGGAGGCGATGGAGGAAGAAGGTTATTACTTGAGCTTTTTTTTTTTTTTTTTTTTTGTGGGATATATATTTTTTTTCTTTAAAGTTTTTTTTTGTGGGGTTGGGGGAGTGGGGGGAGATTTTTTTTTTTTTTTTTTTTTTTTTTTTTTTTTACTTTAGAGATTTGTACGAAGGAAAGGGAAGTAATATGTACATATAAGGATAGATAGATAGGTAGGAAGGTAGGTAGATAGGGATGGATGGATAGACAGATAAATGGATAAATAGATAGATAGATCAGATAGACAAATGTATATATATCACATCACAAACTAGTACACTAACGCATATCTTGTATTGACTCATTACATATGCATCAAACTTTCATTTCCTTGGATGATCAGTGAGTATTGGTTAAAATAACTTCCTTTTTTTAAAATTCTCTTTGGAAATAATTTACTCATCTGTTTGCTTAGCTCCAAATCAGAACAGAAATTTTTATTGTTTTAATCGATTTTTTTCTTTAATAAAAATAGCATTTAATCAGAAGACAAATGTAATCTTGGTTATTATATGATTCGAAAAAAAAACCCGCAGATTTAAAAAGTAAATGATACGTATTTGTAAACACGATTATCATATCATATACTTTTATGGTCTTCGGTCTTTTAAAACAACGATGAAAAAAAAGCATCACTAATGACATTATCACACCATCCTTCATTATCTAACGAGACTTAACCCTAATATCTATTTAGAAAAATAAAGTTTAAGCAAATCGGGATTTTAACTAATTAAAAAAAATAATTCAAACGTATATAGCAGCACGAGACATGTAACCTTGACATGGCTAGCCTAAACTTATCTCTAGATTATGTACAAAACCTTATCTCGATTTACGTTAATTCTTGGGATTACATTATCTCTTTTACTTTCAGTACTAACATGTACCAGATGTTCATTAGCAAATAAGTGAAATTTGTCGATTTGTTGATGTTATTGCCACTTTTTTATCGAGAAAGGTTGAAAGTATAACACGTGGATTTTTTTTGGGGGGTATATACTGTTGATTTTCGTTGCATGGTTGCACTCTGGGTATTTTTTTAAATAGGTTTCAAGGTCAAGATGATGTACTTGTGTTGTCAGAACATAAAGAGGGAAAAAAGAAAAAAAAAATCATCCTGTGATAATGAGATAAGGAAACTTTTTTTTTTGTTTAATAGACAAATCTCTCTCTCTCTCTCTCTCTCTCTCTCTCTCTCTCTCTCTCTCTTTCTTTTCTATAATTCCTTTATATATTCACTTTCATATTTATCGTTTATTTATTTATTTTTAATTATTATTATTATTTTTTTAATCATAAACAATTCTTAGATATGAGTTGACTGACGGTCTTTCAGCTCATTGAGAACATTAGTAAATCTCATGTGTTTCGTCTGTCTCACTTTCTCGCTTTCTCTTCCTCCTCCTTTCCAGTTCTTGCGTTCCTTCCTTACCCCTATCTTCGTGTTTCTTATTCCTCCATTCTCCTTCTTTCCTCTATTTACCTGTCTTCGTCTCTCTTATTGCTCTCTTCTATCTCTTTCTTTCCTCTTCCGCTCCTTCCCTCCCCCATTTTAGTCTCTTATTTTTCTTTTCTTCTTCTCTCCTTGTTCTTCCTCCTTCCAATTTTTCTCTTTCGCTCTCCCCCTTACCTATCTTCGCTTCCCTTATTACTCGTTTCTTCTTCGTTCTTTTTTCTTCCTCCTTCCCTTTTCCCTCTCATTCTCTTCCTCCTTGCCATCTCCCTTTTCTTCTCTTCCTCCTTCCTCCCCTCCTCTACCCTTCCCCCTTTTTCCTTCCCTCCCTTCCTCCCCTCCCCTTCTTCCCTCCCTCCTCCCTTCCCCCTCCTCCCCTCCCTCCCTCCCCTTCCTTCCTTCTCCTCCCTCCCCCTTCCCCCTCCTCCCCTCCCTCCCTCCCCCTCCCCCTCCCCCCCCTCCCTCCTCCTCCTCCCCCCCCCCCCCCTCCCCTCCCCCCTCCTCCTCCCCCCCTCCCCTTCCCCCTCCCCTCCCCTCCCTCCCCCTCTCCCTTTCCCCTCCCTCTTTCCCCTCCCCTTTCCCCTCCACGAACACTTGTGATGCGGTTCCTGTCACCCTTCTGGCGGGGAAGGCAGCGCGGAAACCGAGGAGGTGGAGACGTGAGGCTCTTGTGGAACGCGGGAGATACACTGAAGTGGTGCAGAGGAGTGTGTGTTTTATATATATATATGTATATATGTATATATATATATATATATATATATATATATATATATATATATATATATATATATATATATATATATATATAGTGTGTGTGTGTGTTGTGTGTGTGTGTGTGTGTGTGTGTGTGGTGTGTTTGTGTGTGTGTGCGTGCGTGTGTGTGTGTGTGTGTGTATCTATCTATCTATCTATCTATCTATCTATCTATCTATCTATCTATCTATCTATCTATCTATATATATATATATATATATATATATATATATATATATATATATATATATATTATGTATATTGAGATAGCTAGATAGATATGAATATATCTGTGTGTATGTGTGTGTGTGTGTGTGTGTGTGTGTGTGTGTGTGTGTGTGTGTGTGTGTGTGTGTGTGTGTGTGTGCGCATCTTCACTCGTTACCTCAAGGACATATTCAACTACATATTGATAAGACAGGATTGAAACAGTGCATTAACCATGTCATGTAACTGCCTGTGTGAGGGAATACCCCACCCCCAAAAAAAAAAAAAAAAAAAAAAAAAATCTAATTACATTCTCTTGAGATTTATCCCACTGCCCCAAGATCGGTATTGTATATATATATATATATATATATATATATATATATATATATATATATATATATGTTTTTTTTTTTTTCTTCTTCTTCTTCTTCTTCTTATTATTATTATTATTATTATTATTAATAAACGTGTTTTTTTGCTAATTTTTTTAGTAAGCGAATGAGGTCTGTGATGATAAACGTGTTTTTTTGCTAGAAGCATCATGAATACTGCGATGATCAATATCTTTGCATGGGGGACTGATGTCTTAGTTAATAAATTGGTATTTCTTTATTAATGATATTATTTCGTTGCCTTAAGTGAAGTGAAAAAAAAACACGTGACGGAAATTGTAGTTGATGTTATAATACCTATAAATGAAAAATGTAAACTTCTAGATCCTTATCTGAAGTAATGAATCTAATTTATTGCAGAATTACCTTCATTTCTTTATATATTTTGTTTATTCATTTACATAATCATCAGTTTATTATATATAAAACCTTTTTTTTTGTCTTGAAAGAAACACCTGAATTCGGTTTGTCTGCTTGAGAAAAAATATGATCTCATGACGGAATGTTTTTTTCCTTTTTTTATCACATCACATTTCCAGAGTTCAGAGGATATATATATATATATATATATATATATATATATATATATATATATATATATATATATATATATATATATATTTTTTTTTTTTTTTATCCAATCTGAACATTTTTTTTTTTTGTGCGAAGGCAGTTCAGGAGAAATCCTTTATATACGTGATTTCCATATTTATAATCCCAAAATTAAGTTCATTCCACAAGTTTACAAATTCTATGTTACATGATTTGTGTATTTGAAACACCTCATATGTTATGATCGTGGTCACATTTTACAATATGTTATCTCATCCATGTAATTATTGTAAAATCAAATTGCTGATAGTAATAACACTAAGTTGCTAGACGTGATGAAAATAGGAACATTGGAAAGTATAGCGTGCAGGTCTTCTGCAATGTATGTAGGTTGCAGATCAACTTTTTCTATGATGGCTTGTGATGCAACTACTAATGCAACTACTATAGTAAAAATGATGGTAATAGTAGTGATAGTATTGGTAGTAATATTAATGATACTAGAAGTAACAGCAATAGAACTACTACTGCCGCTAGTAGTAGTAGTAGCAGTAATAGCTGTAGTAGTAGTGGCAGTCATAGTAGTATTACTAGCAGTAGAAGCTGCAGTAGTAATATTAATAGTAGTAGTAGTAGTAATATCATTGCTAATGATGATAATAGAAAAGATAACACCAACAACAGATACACACACAAAAAAGAAAATGATTATAAAAAAAAATCATCACAGCACACCTGGAACACGTACCTTATAACAGATCCAGAAATGGAAGGAATTCTATCCTTTATGTGAACCATCTTCGACCTGAATTCTGTTTATACCTTTCTCTTTTATAAATAGAAACCCCAAACGAAGGGAAATGATGTTGACGACTGAACAGCTGCTAATCGACTGTTGCTTGTCTTGTGGATAATCAACAGCCTCGTCTATCTCTCAAGAGCATCTCGCAGAGAAGGAACATCTCTTTATCTCTCTGTTGTTGCTGATAGAAAATACGTTAATTTTTCTTTCTTTCCCATTTTTCGCTCTTCTCGTTTCTTTTTTTATTTTTTTTATTTTTTTTAGGGGGGTGGGGTGGGGGTGGATGTTTATTTTGTTGTGTTATTGATTTTATCAACTTATCTCTGTGATCCTAGATTAGAGGTTATCATTTTCATTGTTTGTCTATTATTATCATTATTATTGTTATCATTATTGTTATTATTATTGGCATAAATATTATTGATATTGTTTTGATTATTATCATCATTATCACCATTGTTATTTCTATTATTTTCATTATTGTTTTGATCCTTATCGTTGTTACTGTTATCATTATCATTTTTTTTTCTTTTATTATTATTATCATTTTAATTATAATAATAATAATAATAATATTATTATTATATTATTATTATTATTATTATTATTATTATTATTATTATTATTATTATTATTATTATTATCATTATTATTATTATTATTATTATTATTATTATTGTTATTATTATTATTATTATATTATTATTATTATTATTATTATTATTATTATCATTATTATTATTACCATTATTATTATTATTATTATTATTATTATTATTATTATTATTATTATTTTTATTATCATTATTGTTATTATTATTATTATTATTATTATCATTATTATTATTATTATTATTATTATTATTATTATTATTATTATTATTATTATTATTATTATTATTATTATTATTATTATTATTATTATTATTATTATTATTATCATTATCATTATTATCATCATCAATATTAATGTTATTAACATTATTATTGTTGTCATTACTCTCATTATCATTATTACTAATATCATCATCATCATCATCAAGGGGCTAACGCCGACGGGGGCGCATGGCCGCATTCACCCTTCGCTTCCAGCCACGAGGATCCCTCGAGGCGAGTCTCCAGGCAGGTCCACGGCCCATCTCTAGTTCCTCGCGACAGGTCTCATCGAGCTGCCCAAGCCATGATCTCCTGGGTCGTCCCACAGGTCTCCTCCACCCA
>NC_051387.1:56985220-57002720 GCF_015228065.2 Penaeus monodon
TAATATATATATGTATATATATTATATTCTTATATATATTCTATGGTATTATATTATATATTATATATTCATATTATCATCTATCTTACCATCATATCATATTAATTACAATTTATTCGTATGTATATAATAATAATAATAAACATATATATCTATTCTATATTACAAACTATATTTATAAAATATAATATAATGAATAATTTACATATATATAAGAGATTATATATGTATATATATTTCTTTTCTCTCTCCAGTCTGCCCTTCGCTCCGTAACCCTCCCTCTCTTTCTCTTCTTCCTCTCTATCTATTTTTCTCTCCCCTCTCCACATTAAATCTCACCTCCAACCTCCTCCCACACACTTTTCCGTTCGGTCAAATAAAATCCAACGCAACGCATCTTATATCTTTATTTCGCTCGTGATATTAAACCACAAGCTATATTTATGAAAAAGTATGAATGAGAATGAATATCTTCACAATACAAGAGATGTATTTATAGATCTATGCATTTATACATCTCTTGCATTGTGAAGATATTCATTCTCATTCATACCTTTTCTACACAAGCTATAACTTACATAACATCAACAACACTTAAGAAAAGATACGCATATCTCTTAAATCATGTATATATTTTTCTGTTTAATATTACTAAAGCTTTGATGTTCTATATATATATATTTTTTTTGTTCAAACTCAGCAAACATGTTCATTACAGGATGTCATTAATATCAGTTTCAACCAAATATTTAATTGGGAATGTTAAAAAAAAAGAAAAAAAAAATGCATTTCGCAAGAAGGAAGATATTTTGGTTTTGGGATTAAAAATTTTCTGAAAATATATTTAACAAGAAGTAAATATTTCACTATTGGGATTAAAAGTTATTTAGAAATGCAATTAACAAGAAGTATATCTTACTAACGGGAATAGAATATCTAAAAAATATACATATATTCAGCAAGAAATATTTTACAATTGACTCCAAAAAAAAAAAAATAATAATAATAATAATAATTAAAAATCAAATCAAATATAACAAGAGGTAAAACAATTTACTAAGAATTCCATAAGGAAAAAAAGGAACTGTCTGTATGGCCTTTCGTCGAGCCACCGGATTGGTCGAGACAACCCACCAATCAGCAGCCAGCGCGCCGACTGCCCTCTTTTGAACACACGTTAAAAATAACCGTCTCAACCGTCATCTTTAACTGCAAATGATGTCCTTGCTGAGACTGGTTCATGGAATATCATTATGGGGAATTATAATAATAATGATGATGATAATGATAATAAGAGTAGTAAGGGTAGTAATAATTATAGTAATAATGATAATGATTTGATAGCAATAATGATAGCAATAATAATATAAATAATAATAATGATAATGATAATAATAATAATAATAATAATATTAATGATAATTATAATGATTATCATTACATTAATGATAAAATCTTAATCCGTTTCTACTCAATTTTATCATCAATATCATCATTTTTTATGCGAAGAGGAACCTGAGAAGTCGGAAGTTAAAAGTTTTTTTTGTTTTTTTTTTAGTAATTATTCTCATCAACCTGTCAGTCATCAATTATTATCATCAGTCTATCATCCTGTCATCACCACATTTGAAAATAAAACAAGTATTTATATCATTCTTTTTCTATTTTTTTTTTTACGATTTTTTTTTTCAAACGATTTGTTTTCTCTCTCTCTCTCTCTCTCTCTCTCTCTCTCTCCCTCTCTGTCTCTCCTTCTTCCTCTCCTTCACCATCTCCTTTTTCCTTTTTTTCTCTCTCTCTTTTTAAACCAAGAACAGAATCAGAAACGGATTAGAAAGGACACAGACCCGACACCGATGAAAGGAGAAAAAAAAAAAAACACATCCGTCGGCGAATCCTATTACGAAAAAGCGACGAAGCAGGATTTGTTAAAGGAATCTGGGTCGAGGATGGCGATGAAGGCAGACACGGTGGAGGTAAGGCCTCCCACAGCTCCAACGATGATAATTTCCCACAGTACCACTCGCTCCCACAGTGGGATCGTTCTGGGGGGACGAGGATTTGAAAGAAGGTTAAACGAGTGCATTTTCTTTTTTTTTCTTTTTCTTTTTTTTCTCTTTTTTTTTTCTTTTTCTTTTTTTTTGGTGGTGGTGGTGGGTGGTGGTGGGGATGTTTGATTCGTTGAGGTGGGTTCTCTTAGGTGGGTTAGCTGGGTTTGTGGGGTTGTGGGTTACAAGTATTTGGGTGTATGTGTGTGTTATTGAGGTGAGTTATGTCATGTGATAAATTTGTGTGTGTGTGTGTGTGTGTCTGTATATCTGCTAATATTTTACCTGCATATTAGATAAAAATATTTGTACTCTTTTTTTCTCTAAGCCTCTCTCTCTCTTTCTTTCTCTCTCTCTCTCTCCCCTCCCCCTTCCTTCTCCCTCCCTCCCTCCCTCCCTTCTTACCTCTCTCGCTTTCTCTCTCTCTCTCTCTCTCTCTCTCTCTCTCTCTCTCTCTCTCTTTCTCTCTCTCTCCTTCTCCCTCCTTCCTTCTCCCTCCCTTCCTACCTCTCCCTCCCTTCCTACCTCTCTCTCTCTCTCTTCTTTCTCTCTCTCTCCTCTCTCTCTCTCTCCCTCATCCCTTTCCTCTCCTCCTTCTACCCCTCTCCTTCCTCCCTTTCCCTCTCCCTCCTTCCCTTCTTCTTCCCTCCCTCCCTCTCTCCCTCCCTCCCTCTCCAACACACAATATCCCTTACCGCTTGGGCCATTCTGGAGGGCCTGTCCTATCGACCAACTTCATGTACATCAGAGGCGGAAGGATAAAGGAGCACACAGTGACAGTCGAGCCGCCGATAAGGTTGAGAATCATGCCAAAGTCAGGCACAGCGAGACCTATAAGCACTTCGAAAATGATGATAGCCGAGCGAACGAGGCATCTCTTGTAGCCGAATTCTGGTGGGAGAGAGAGAGAGGGGGGGGGGAGGGTATTAGAATGTGGGTATGGATGTGTGAAGGGAGGGAAGGAGGGTGGGAGGGAGAGGGAGGGAAGGTGGGAGGGAGAGGGAGGGAAGGTGGGAGGGTGAAAGGGAGGGAGGGGAGGAGGGGAGAGGAGAGAGAGAGAGAGAGAGAGAGAGAGAGAGAGAGAGAGAGAGAGAGAGAGAGAGAGAGAGAGAGAGAGAGAGAGAGAGAGAGAGAGAGAGAGAGAGAGAGAGAGGGGGGGAGAGAGAGAGAGCCTGACACATTATCTTGACTAGAACACTGAATAATAATAATAATAATAATAATTAATAATAATAATAAAAATAACAATAATAACGATAACGATAATAATGATAATAATAAACTGAACACATACTAATATGGATCTTCTTTTATACATGCAAAAAGTGTCGATATCTTTGGTTCATGATTAACAAGTTTAATTATAATATTTAGATTAAGAGATTTTTTATCATTTTGATTACAATTTCTGACATGACGGAAATCTATAACGAAATTAGATATTATGATTTGCAGGTAGAGACGAACACAATGGAGAAATAAATGAAAGCATGATAGAATGAATTATAATTAACATATTGAATAGAAGTGTGAATGGATGAATAAACAAACGAACAAAGAAATGGTTTATAAACACAGATAAACAAAACCCATTTTCTTCCTTAAATACTGGAGTGGTACACCCTCAAAACGAAAAAAGTGTGTCATAGAAAACGGAAAAAGTGTCCCCCCAAAAAAGAAGGAAACAAGAGAGAGAAAAAAAAAGTGTGATACTGAAAAATAAGATAATAAAAATGTCCCGAAAAAAAAGGAAGAGAAAAAAAAGTGTTCCAGAAAAAAAAAACGAAAAAGAAGACTAAAAAAATTTCCCTGAAAAAAAAAAAAAAATTGAAAGCAAAAGAAAAGAAAAAACAGTGCCACAGAAAAAAGGGGAAAAAAAAAGAAAAAAAATCGATTGAACAGCAATCACAAGAGACACAGTCGCACAAAACATAACTTTTCCCCCAACGCCAGAATCATGCGGTGTGTCATGAACCGAAGTCAGCCATTGTCAGTTTACAAACGAGACAAGCTATCAACGGGCAGAATGAAAGGCAAACATGACCCTGACGTGAACTTTCGCCGTCACTGTTCAGTATTTCAGGAGCTAAAACAACAGAGGTGCATTCCATGAGGGTGTACATTGTCATGTGATTTCGTGTTAAAGGGGGGTGGAAAGAATTTTTTTTTTTTTTTTTTTTTTGGGGGGGGTGTTGAGGGAGTTGATTTGGTGGTCGTGGGATGGTGTACCTCGATGCTAAATGGCAGTCAATTCTGTCTATCATAGGTATACACTCACGCAGGTAAACAACACGCACGCATGCACGCACGCACGTACGCATGTGCACACACACACACACACAAACACACACACACACACACACAAACACACATATACTTTCACAACACACACACACACACACACACACAAACACACACACACACACACACACACACACACACACAACATAACTTCAACACGGGCACACAACAAGCACAACATACACACATGCAACTTCGCCACACCTGTCCAACAGACACACCCCAACACACGTAGCATCCGTTGAGGAAACATGTCATAAATAAGATTGGTTCATAAGTGATATGCAAAGATCTTTCGTTTTCTTTAGTTTTATGGAGAGATGGTTTGCTGGAATTTATATTCTGGGTCGTGGAATGGGGAGTGCGAGTAAATGGCAGAATTCTCAACATAAAATGGCAACGAGAAAAAAGACGTTGCAAAAGAGAGAACACAAACAAACACACACAAATACCACAAATACATTCTTAGTAGTAGCAAATACATTTTTAAAATAGAATATAATTAACATATATAAGCTAATAACGAAATCTACAGAAGAATGTATCATAATAAATAATAAAAAAGAACAAAAAAAAAAAAAAAAAAATCAACGTAGTCCTGCAGTGTATGTTTCCCTCCAGTTTAAAGTAAAAAATATCTTTCACAAACCCCTTGGAATAGTTTTAAATTCACTCACTTTGAAGTCGTGAGCCGCCAATTTCGAATCCTGTATCCGAAACACAAGTCCTCTACTCTTATTGGCAGGTTTCAGATTGGAATCGAAACTTTTCTGAACAATTATTTTCGAAACTTGGATTCAAGAAGCAGGGCTCAATGGATAAACGAGGCAACTAATGTTAGGTTAAGGATAACTGCGTGAGAGATACTTGGTAATTTAGGAATTTACCCGTTTCGATTCCTGCTTCCGAAACGTTTCATTGTATTGGCACGTTTCAGATAGAAATCGATTCGGGGAGTACCTGTAACAACCAGTTTTAAAGAAAAGGTTTCTACTTGCAGTTTCACTCGTAAAGATTTAAAATATTAAATATACTGATATATTCACAATTGTGATCCTTTTTTACTCCCCCTCCTCCTCCTCCCCCCCCACCCCCACCCCTGTGTGCCGCAGTGGTAGCATTCTCATCTAGCAATCTTGCTGACCAATGTTCAAATCCCACGTCGTCAGTGGATAGTAACCCGAGCCTTCCTTGCATACAGGGGGTAAGTCACAGAAGCAAACAGACAGCTTGTCACACCAAACATAAGAATAACCATTGTAGCAAATGGACTAAACTAAATTATAGCATTATTACTATCATATTATTATTATTAATGTTATTATTATTATTAATTATTATTATTATTATTATTATTATTATTTCCCCCAACACGCGACTTACTGTTCTCAACCCTCAAGAGCTCCTCGAACACCTGCCCGACGGGGTTGAAGGAGATGATGTAAGTCCCGAAGAGATTGATCACTTCGAGAATAATGGCGGCCGTGACCGACCAGGACGCTTGGTTCACGGAGAGAAGGATGTTGTCGCCGACTTCGAATCCCTGAACGGCGTATCCTGCCACGGCCACGGGGAGGTAGAGACTCAGGATGGCTGTAAAAGGATGGAGAGGATGAGGGGGTTTGGTGTTGAGGCGTCAAACTGGTGTTATTTTTGTTTTTTGTTTTTTGTGTTTGTACTTTCCTTTGTGGTTGTTTTGTGTTTGATTGTATGTCTGTGTGAGCGTGTGTGTATTTGTGTGTGTGTGTGTGTGTGGTGTGCGTGTGTGCGTGTGCGTGTGTGTGTGTGTGTGTGTGTGTGTGTGTGTTTGAATGTGCGCGTGTGTGTGCTAATGTGTACATATCTGTATGCATGTTTTTCTTTGTACGCGAGTGTGTTTATACTTTGCAGCGGATATCCATCTTCGCCTAATATACTCTACTAGTTTGCATATACACTACACAAACCACCAACACCCCCACGACTTCTCTCTCTCTCTCTCTCTCTCTCTCTCTCTCCTACCCACCGTCCCTCTCTCCCTCCCTCCCTCCTACCCCCTCCCCCTCCCCTTCCCCACCCTCCTCCTCCTTCCTAACCATCCCCCCTTCCCCCACCCTCCACCTCCCCCTCCTCCTCTCTCCTACCCCTCCCCCTCCCCCTCTTCCTCCCCCACCCTCCCTCTACCCCGACACCTTACCCGCAAACCCGACCACGACGCTCTTGCCGAACTGCCTCCGATCCTCCATGTCGTTCTGGATGGTCGGGAACACGGAGGCTCCCCCGAAGGCGAACAGGATGGCGCCGAACCCGAGGGCGAAGGTGGAGATCGTAGGATTCTGGTAGAAGGGGTCCTCGTGGTCCTCTATTTCCACGAGGATTTGGATGAAGATGACGATGCAAGCGACGGCGGTGGAGACTACGGCCAAGACGGAGGCTTGCCTGGAAGGATGGGAGGCTGAGAGGATGGGGAGATGCATGAGGGGAGGATGCGTAGGATATGTGGTACGGCGGGTGGGATAGAGGATGGGGAGATGCATGAGGGGAGGATGCGTAGGATATTTGATACTGAGGCTAGGACGGAGAGGTAAATGAGAGGATGGGGAGATACATAACAGGATACGTGATATGGTACATGATGGCAGGTTACGTGAAAGGACAGGTTGAGAGGTTGGGAAGACACATAATGGTAGGACATGTAGAATACGTGATACCATGGCTAGGACGGGAGCTTGTCTGGAAGGATGGAGGAAGTGGAGATACATAATAGGATACGTACTACTGTACATGACGGTAGGATACGTGGTAGATGGATAGAACTGAGGTTTTGGCTGCAAGGATGGGCCGGTGAGGAAGAGGATACATATTGGCAGGATACATATTGGCAAGATGCGTGATACGACGGCTAGGAAGGATGCTTTGGAAAGATACGTGAAGAGGATAGGGGACGTACAAAAGGCTGTATTTGTACGTGAGATTTAGGAGAATACATAATGGTCGGATACATAGGATACGTGGTGATACAAGGCTGCATTTGTACGTAAGACGTTGGGAACATACATAATGGTCGGATGCATAGGATACGCGGTGATACAACGGACAGGACGGAGGGTTTGGAGACTGGGGAACGTACAGGACGACCCGTGTTGTATACGAGAGGATAGGAATATACGTAATTATGGTATACGTAGGATATTGTGATACTGCCTAAAGGATGGTTACCTGGAAGGATGGGTGGGTGAGGGTGAAGGATACTTAATATTAGGATGCCTGTATGTTTGTATATGTGTCTTTTGTTACTTTCTGTGTGTAAGCTGTGGTATCAATTGTTCGGTGGGTTAGTTAGAATGCCGTATGTATATAGGCCTACACGTATTCACATATACATTATCTCATTTCATTCAGTTATCAAATTGTGTTTTCTTTTTTTTTTTTTCAATATTTACCCGTTCCATATTTTACTAACAAAGAGAGAGAGAAAAAAGAAACGAAAAAAAAAAAACTTTTTACCAAGAGTAATTGTCCATGTTAAGGAATTCCGTGCGATGCTTTATGGTACCTTTTTCAGTAAAAAAATAATAATAAATAAATAAATAAAATAAATAAACAAACCAAAGAAAGAACAGATTTAAACATTAATAAAGGTGAAGGGGCCGGAGTCTTAGCTCGGAAGTTGCCAACTAGGATTTTCAATAAGATGGAGTGGGGCTACCTGTGTTAGAGTACCATCCATCCTTGCTTCCTCCAACTCACATCCCGCCAGCTCTAAGCCTCTTACCAGAAGTCCTTCGGCGTCCCCAGCCACGTGAAGGGCAGGATCACCGCCGCCACGATCAGGAGCCACTCACAAGAACTCAGCTGAGGGATCAGGCCGTTCAGGAATGACGCAATCAAGATGAGGAAGACTGTAGTTCCGCCGAGGAGGGTGATCACTACACTAGCCAGCGTCAGGCGTCTGTGTGTGTGTGAGAGAAAGGGAGGAGAGAGATGAGAGGAGGGTGATTGCAATATGCGAATGTAGACGTTAGGAAAATACATAATGATACATAGGATATATGTGTGTGTGTGTATGTGTGTGTGTGTGTGTGTGTGTGTGTGTGTGTGTGTGTGTGTGTGGCTATTATTGTGTGTTTATTATCGAAAAAGAGAAGAAAAGAAAAGAATAAAAACTATGGAAAGAAAGTTTTTTTGTGGAAAAAATAAAGAAAGTGGTGATAGATATGAAGATGATGATAATAATGATAATTGTGATAGTGATAATGAAAGTAATAATAATAATAATAACTGTAGTAATAATAATATTAATAATAACGAAACACTAAAGCCTCTCCTGCAAAAAAATGAAAAGTTAATAACAGTGACTCCATCCAAAAAAGTAAAAAAAAAAAAATAATAATAATAATAACAAAATAAAAATAAAAAATAAATAAAATAAAATAATGATGATGATGATGATGATGATGATGATGATGATGATGATGATGATGATGATGATGATGATGATGATGATGATGATAATAATAATAATGATAATAATAACAATAATAAATAATAATAAAAATGATAAAAAATAGATAAAACGAAGAAGACCCTCCTTCCCACCATACCTGCCATGCACTCCGAGGGCCTTATCAGCGATCTCCATATAGGGCTGCCGACAAGGTTTCTTATATTCAGGATATCTCTCCTCCAAGATGACCCAGCACTTTCCGAGACGCGTGCCTGAGAACCCTACCATTGTGCAGAACAGGATCAGCATGGGAACCCCTAGCCAGCCTGTGTAATGGGGTTAGTGGATAGGTTAGTGGGGGTTGAAGAAGGAGGGAGGGAAAGAGAGGGAGGAGAAGAGAAGGCGGGAAGGAGGGAGGGAAAGAAAGAAAGAGTGAAGGAAGGAAGGAAGGAAGGAGGGAGGGAAACAGGGAAAGAAAGAAAGAGTGAAAGAAGGAAGGAAGGAAGGAAGGAGGGAAAGAGGGAAAGAAAGAAAGAGTGATACGTTAATGGGGGTTAAAGTGGGTGTGTGGTTAATGGTGGGTGTGTGGTTAATGGTGGGTGTGGTTAATGGTGTGTGTGTGGTTAATGGTGGGTGTGGTTAATGGTGGGTGTGTGGTTAATGGTGGGTGTGTGGTTAATGGTGGGTGTGGTTAATGGTGGGTGTGGTTAATGGTGGGTGTGGTTATGTTTTGTGGGATTTTATTTTTCTTTATATTATGAGTCTATTTATTTATTTATTTATTTATTTATTTGTTTTTATTTTATTTTATGAGACGTTGTTGTTGTTAAAGTATAGTTGTTTAGTTTATATTATTGATGTGTTTATCTAGATCTGTGACTGCTATTGTTGATTTTATTAGTATCATCATCGTTATCATCGTTATTATTACCATTATCATCATCAATATTATAATTTTAATTATTATTATTACTAATTTTATTTTGATTATTATTATCATTATTATCTTCTTTTTGATATTGATATTTTTATTAATGTTATTATTAATATCATTATTATTATTATAATTTTTTCTGATTATTGCCATCATCATTATTATTATTATTATTATTATTATTATTATTATTATTATTATTGTTGTTCATTATTATTTAATATTATTATCATCATTATTATATCATCATCATCATTGTTGCTTTTATCATTACTGTTATTATAACTATATTATTATAATATTATTAATACCATTATTATTATTATTATTTATTACTATTATTACCATTATCATTATTATTATTATACCATTATCATTATTATTATTATTATTGGTATCATTATAACAACAATTATTATTATTACTGTTATTGTTATTAATATTATCATATTTATTATTTTTTATTTATTATTATTATTATTATCATCATCATCATCTTTATTACTACTGTTTTTGTTATTTTTTCATTGTTATTATTCAAATCATTATTATTATTATCATTTTATTATTATTATTATTAATATTATTATTATTATTATTATTATTATTATTATTATTATTATTATTATTATTATTATTATTATTATTATTATTATTATTATTATCGTTATTATTGTTATAATTACTATTACTATTATTATCATTATCTTCATTATCATTATAATTATGTTACTCTCATTGTTGTTTTCAATTGCCTCCTCCTCTTCCTCCTCCTCCTCAAAATCATTACAATAATACTATTATTTATCATCATTATTTTCATCATCATCGTCATCATCATTAACGTCAGTATTAATTACCTTTACTGATTTTGTTTTACTGATTAAATACAATATTCTTGGTATTATCATTATCAATATAATCTTTTATAATTGTTATATCTAATCTTGTATTTTTGTAGTAATATATGTATATATATATATATATATATATATATATATATATATATATATATATATATATATATATATATATATATATATTTTTTTTTTTTTTTTTTTTTTTTTTTTTATAGCTTAACTGGGATAATGTAAAGAAACAAATAATAATAAATAATAATAAAAAAACAAAAAAAAAATAAAAAAAAACACAGTGATAAGATGAGACACTGATAAAATTTATGATAATTTTATAAAAATTAAATCCTGTTTACGTTTCAAAGTCCTTTTTTTTTCTCGTGTAGTTTACTTTATCTCTATTTATCCTTATCGGTTCTAATTTTTTTTTCTTCTCCCTACGACAATTCACAGATGAAAAATAAAATAGAATTATAACGCGAATAACAGAGAAATTATGTTTGTTATGAGAGGTACTGGTTGGTGAGATGGCGATGTTGTGTGTGTGTGTGAGGGGGGGGGGTCGTGTGTTTGTGTGTGTGTGGGGGGGTGGGGGGTTGTGTGTGTGGGGGGGGGGTTGTGTGTGTGGGGGGGGTGTTTGTTTGTGTGTTTGTGTGTGTGTGTGTTTGTGTGTGTGTGTGTGTGTGTGTGTGTGTGTGTGTGTGTATGTGTTGTGTGTGTTTGTGTGTGTGTGTGTGTAATTATCAGGACATTCAATCTCTGTCAGACATCTGCCTTTGATGGAAAGGTTCGAGGGAAGATGTACAGCACGAAAGAACAAGTAGACAGACAAGGTAGACAGACAGCAGCTTTGAAAACAGACCTGGGCACCAAAACAGACATAAAGACATGAACCACAGACATAATCTTCGGACTGACAGGCATAATCTTCTACAAACACAGATAAACAAAAACTCTTGGAAAGCAACAAACAAGAGGACTGAAGACGCAAACAAACACACATAGACAGACATAAACAAACAGAAACGCATCAAAACGTACAGACGGGCAGACATCCATTCAGAAGATAGACGGATTAGCAAAGAACTTAACACACAGACAGACTGACGTAATGGATAGACAGACAGACGAACATCAACTCAACAGACAAAAAGACACACACAACAGGTATAATCCCTTTCAACATACAGACAGACGAACACAATTCAACAACAGACAGAAGAAACACAACAAACAGATGAACATCAACCAAAAAGATAGAGAGACAAACAAACATAGAAAAAACACGCACCAACTAAAAAAAAACAAACAAACAGACAAACACCAACTCAACAAATTAACAAACAAAGAAACAGATATCAATCCACCAGGCAAACACACAAACATCATCTAAACAAACAAACACCACCTCACCACACAAACAACCAAACACACACCACCTCGCCACACAAACAAACAAACACCCACCAAACAAACAAAACACCTCACCAGACAAACAAACAAACAAACAAACAACCAAACACCCACCTCATCACAACAAACAAACAAACAAACAAACACCACCTCACCACACAAACAAACAAACACACACCACCTCACCACACAAACAACCAAACAAACAAACACACACACCACCTCACCACACAAACAAACAAACCAAACAAACAAACACACACCACCTCACCACACAAACAAACAAACACCACCTCACCACACAAACAAACAAACAAGGCTCCAGCATTACCCGTATTCGACAGCGCCTTCGGGAGGGAGAGAAATCCTGCCCCGGCCATCTGTGCAATGAGGAAAAAGGACGTCATCCACATTCCTAGTCCTTTCTTCTTCTTCTCGGCGGGTTCCGCCTCCATTCTCCTGTAGAAGGCGCGGCAGAAGGAGAGGGGAAAGGGACGTTAGATGGGGGTGGGAAGGGGGGAGGGAAGGGAGGGAGGTAGGAGGAGGGAGAGGGAAAGGGGAGAAAGCGGTAAGCAAAGGGGGTTGGGGGGGGAAGTTATTCTCCTGTAGAAGGCGAAGCGGAAGAAGAGGGGAAATGAGGGGTTAGATGGAGTGGGAAGGAAGGGGAGGGAGGGAGGGAGGAAGAGGGAAAGGAGAAGGAGGGAGGTAGGAAGAGAAAGGGGAGAAAGGGGTGAGCAAAGGGAGAATTTATCCTCCTGTAGAAGGCGCGGGAGAAGGAGACGAGAGGTTAGATGGGATGGGAAGGGAGGGAGGAAGAGGGAGAGGAGAGGGAGGGAGGTAGGAAGGAAGGAAAGAAGGGAACAGAGAAATGGAAGATGGAAGAAGGAGGCAAGCAAAGGAGAAATTTTCATCCTCCTGTAGAAGGCGGGTGAGAAGGAGAAGGGAGAAAAGAGGTTAGATAGTGAGGAAAGGGAGATAAAGAGGAGCAAGAAAGCGGAGAGAGACTTAGAGAATGGAGAAGGGGATTAGAATGAGAGGGAAAATCAAGGAGGGAGGAAGGGAGGATAGGCTTCACGCTCCTGCAGAAGGTGCGGGAGAAGGGAGAGGGAGACTAGAGGTTAGAGGAGGTGGAGGTAGGGAGATAGGGAAGAGAGAATAGTTGGAAGGTTGGAGGGAGAGAAAGGAGAGAGAGGAGAGAGAGGAAAGGCGTAAATGAAGGGAGAATATACCCTATAGAATGCGGGAGAGATGAAGTGAGAAAAGAATTTAGATGTAATCAGAGGAAGGAGAAGAGGAAGAGGAAGGAGAAGAGGAAGAGGAAGGAGAAGAGGAAGAGGAAGGAGAGGAGGAAGAGGAAGGAGAGGAGGAAGAGGAAGGAGAAGAGGAAGAGGAAGGAGAGGAAGAAGAGGAAGTAGAAAAGGAAGAGGAAGTTAGCTAAGGAAGAAAGGGGAAGTGAGGGAGGGTTGATGATAGAGGGAAAAGAGGCGGAGACAGGGAGAAAGGAAAGAAATATATAGATAAAAATATAGATATACATAGAATTGCTTAGCAATGACGGAAGCAAAGCCTTGGTTTGATTATTTGATTTTCTCAATAAAAAAAAAAGGCAGAAAGGAAGCATCAACTGATTACTGTTAATTAAATATAATTGGTTATATAAAAAAACAATTAGTTATCCCTTGATTTCCAGATATTTGAAGATCCCATGAAATTAATGTTTTTTTCTTTTTCCTTCATTTAAAAGTTTCCCAAAAAGAACGAACACTGATGACAATGATAATGATGATAATAACATTTGTTCACCGCAACAAAAATTAGCCATGATCTGCTGAACAGAACAAATAACATTTCTACCTTCAATAAAGTGAATGCAAATTGATAACGCAGTTTTTTAGCTTAATAACTTGGAAATTTATGAATATGAAACAGTAGAAAGGAAATGTTTATTCTAATCCTTATTGATAATTTCAATCATGACTTTCACAGAGGCAGAGTCGTCAAAACAGTTAAATTCTGTACAGGGAAGGGAAGAATGAAAGAAAGAAGGAAGGAAGGAAGGAAGGAAGGAGGGAAAGAGGGAAAGAAGGAAGGAAGGAAGAAGGAAGGAAGGAGGGAGGGAGGGAAGAAGGAAGGAAGGATGAAAAGAAGGAAGGAAGGAAGAAGGAAATAAGGAAGGAGGCCAGAAGAAGGGAGGTAGGAAGAGGGAAGAGAGACAAGGAGGGCAACGAAGGGAACAGGGAAGGGGGGGAGGGAGGGGCAAGGAGTGAGGGAGAAAGGAAGGGGAGGGAATAAAAAAGGAGACGATGAGATTAGAGAGACGAAAGGAGGAAAGAGGGAGGGAAAATGAAAAGAGGGAAAAAGTAGGAGAAGAGAAGGAAGGAAGAAGGGAAGGAGAGAAGAAAAGAGGAAAAAAAATGGGAAAGGGAAGAGAGAAGAGAAGGAAAGAAGGGAAGGAGAGAGGAAATGAGGGAGGAAGAGAGGAAGAGAAGACGAGAAGAAGAGAATGGAGGAAGAGAAAGGAGTGAGTGAGCTAAGGAGATAGAGAGGGACAAAAAAAAAAAAAAAAGGTCTGTTATCTCGCTAATCGAGATAACATGCTAATGAGTTCCATATTCTTATGTAATTCTAACAACGTAACGTAACGACCTTTTGAATCAATACGATAAATTTTCTTTACAATGAATTTTTGAGAAAAAAAAACATTTAAAAAATATGATGAAATATGTAAAAATATGATGAAATTAGTAATGAGATAAATATCATACAAACACGAATGTAAAGTTGGCACTGAACAAAACACTATGCATCTATTTGACATAAATATCTGGGTATATCTACGTGTCTATCGTCCTGCTTTGTGTTCATGAGAGATAAAAACAGATATCATAGTAAGCTTATCTTATATATATATATGAGTGGCTGTGCGTACTCATTTTTAAGGGTTTGATCAAGGTTATCTTGAAGTGTAATCAGCTTCCCACAGATAACTAGGTATAGATGGCAGTGAAGACATATACATACAATATATGAGATGTATATGCGTGTGTGTGTGTGTGTTTGTGTGTGTGTGTGTGTTTTGTGTGTGTGTGTGTGTGTGTGTGTGTGTGTGTGTGTGTGTGTGTGTGTGTGTGTGTGTGTGTGTGTGTGTGTGTGTTTATCTTAATGTTTTTGGCAATGTTACAGTCAGTCATAATTATCGTTGTGTTTATTATCATTATCATTATTGTTGTGATTAACATCATCAACATTATCATTTTTTATCGTTATTATCTTTATCAATATCATCATTACAATTATCATCATCATTGCCATTAGTGTTGCTGTTGTTGTTGTTATCACTATTATCATTGTTATCACTGTTATCATTATCATTACTATTATTCCTATAACTATCACTGTTATTGCTATCTCCATTGAAGTTATTATTACTGTTAACTTTATCATAAACATTATTGCTATTATTAGCAATATCACTCTGATATTATCATAAATCTTTCATTAATATTTTATTACATATCTGGTGCTAGTGAAGTCATTACTATCTGCATTTCATATAGCTTATAATATCACAATTAGCAGAAGTGTTGTCATTAATATTATAACAATTACCAGAAACATCACTATTTCCCCCCGTTCTAATTCAATATTGATATCATTATGCCCATGAAGTTTATCTTTGCAACGATCCTTATACTTTTTATGATTATCAGTATTATCTAAATTAGTCAAATTGTTGTTATCGTTTTTCATTATCACTGTTTTTATGATTACTTCTTTTGGCCTTACTATCATTATTATCGTCTATTTTGCAAAGTGTTTTTCACCATTTTATCTGTAGTTTATAAACAGTTACGACACATCATAGAAATATACTTTGATAAAAATAACTATCAATTTGATACGTGTATATCAGGAGTATATATCAAAAGAGTGCATAGTATGTATAACTTTTCTATCCATGCTATATTTTTTTATGTTATCGTTACATACTACATCGCCCAAATATCTAGAAATAACATCTACATTCCTTTTGGTATGATTAACACACACACACACACACACACACACACACACACACACACACACACACACACACACACACACACACACACACACACACACACACACACACACACACACACACACACACACACACACACACACACACACATACACATATATGTGCTTGTATATGTATATATATATATATATATATATATATATATATATATATATATATATATATATATATATATATATATATATATATATATATAGTATATTAATAATAATGATGATGATGATGATAATAATAATAGATGATAATAATATGATAATAAATGATAATAATAATAATAATGAATAATAATATATATAATAATAATATAATATAATGATGATAGAATAATTGGATACTAATAATAATGATGATAATAAATAAAAATAATAATAATGTTTAATGTAATGATGATCAATCATCATACATGATCACTATTAAAAGATTTGATATTTAATAAGCTAGAAACAATAATTGTTTTTCAGTTACATTGTCAATAAAGATAATTCTGATTACTGAGTTCTCAGCATCACTCCCATGACATGTACAGCATCAGTTGAGAATTGAATCAATGCTGGGAAACAATAATAGTTTTCTTCTCGTGACATGCAAACACAGCAATCTGATACTGATTCTGACTGTCGCCCAGTGACCAGTATCTCAACAGTTTCACTAGATGTTCCTTTTGAGAAAGATCTTGATCATTGATTGGCTAAGGAGAGACAATGAAGTAGGTTCCCTGTCTGCTTTCTTCAGTAACATTGTCTATACAAGATGAAGGTCCTTGATTACTGACCATGACGTGGTTCTGCTCAGCTATTCAAACAGTACACATGATTTCCTCATTCTATAGCAAGAACATCTATCCACAGTGACTAGATTCGAATAGATTTACTTGGAAAAATAAAAATATGATATGTTCTGTTTTGGAGAAGAGAAATCATTTCAGCTTATCGTGATGATATTGTGGTCGCCAGCTGACGTATATCTCAACAGATTGTCAGCCTTAACTGATTGACGCGTTATCTTCTGTTATAAATGTTATGTTTACAAAATACATCATTCGGATAATGATGACAGAAAATGTACGTTATGTGTGAACTCTCTCTCTCTCTCTCTCTCTCTCTCTCTCTCTCTCTCTCTCTCTCTCTCTCTCTCTCTCTCTCTCTCTCTCTCTCTCTCTCTCTCTCTCTATATATATATATATATATATATATATATATATATGTGTGTGTGTGTGTGTGTGTGTGTGTGTGTGTGTGTGTGTGTGTGTGTGTGTGTGTGTGTGTGTGTGTGTGCGTATGTGTGTGTGTGTGTGTGTGTGTGTGTGTGTGTACACATATAGATAGATAGGTAGATAGATAGATAGATACATGCATATATATATATATATATATATATATATATATATATATATATATATACACACATATATATGTATATGTATGTATGTATATATATATA
>NC_051387.1:57025220-57029069 GCF_015228065.2 Penaeus monodon
GAGGAGAAGGAGAAGAAGAAGAAGGAGAAGAAAAGAAGAAAGAAGAAGAAGAAGAAGAAGCCTGGTACTTTTTATATCCGTTACCATGCACAAGAAGAAATGTGTTTTTGCCGTTATAATTGCATATGAATTACGATTGAGATCTTCGATAGATCTTAGGTCATTTATTACAAGTATAGACGCCCTTGTGAGACTAAGTTCACAACTTCACATCACAAAACGGCAAACATTGTCTATGTACGCAAGAGAGAGCTGAAACTCGAGCGCACGGATTGGACTGAGGCTGTGGACGGCATTTTCTGTCATCTTTTTCCTTTATTTGTGGGGTTACCATCCGCGTCTGCAGATTATTTCTTGTACCGATAACGGGAACTTTTTCTCCTCCGTGAGAATATAATTTTCCGTTTGTTCTGGTTCTGTGTATCCGTCCTGTAAAGATTAAGGCCATATGGCTTAAAGTTAGATCAAGCCAAAGTTATCTTCATATGCTTTTTATGAAACAAGAATGATTGAATGTAAGGTATCAGACTTGGGAAATTTGACTTCAGCCCAGATAGCTTTTATTACAAAGGATGCGAGATATTCAGAGCAGGATGACAAAAAGATAAACTGGAAAAACTAAATGCAAAGGTAGGCCACAAAGGAAACGCTGAATGACACTTTCTGATGTCAGAGATAATCCACAGATGTAACAGTATGGCTGCAGCTATTTATCTAAATCTGCATATGTATGCTTGCATGGCTAAATTTATCATTGCAATGGCCTCCTTGTCATGCACACAGTGAAACAGTATGCCATGCATATTCTGGGCAAATAAAGCTTGTTTAATCTTCCTGGCAGTTCAATGTCTATCATGAAATAATGTTATTATGTTTTTTTACCCTGAGGTCATGGTGTTTCTGCATTTGAACCTGTTCTGAACAGATACTCAAAGAAACGAAGTTTTAAAAACTTAGCCTCGGATTTAAAAATGGTTCACGGATTTAATGGTAGGAAAATAGAGATTTGGTAGTGTGTTATGTGCATGACAAGATGTGATGTTGAAATAAACTTAATGTTTTCATTATCACTGATTTTCATTTAGTTTACTAACTGCTAGTATGTTTTTCAGTTGCATGCAATCATATCATCTGCACAATTTTTTTTTACTCTTGTATACACTCCTTTATTTGTTTTGTCAATTTTGATTTGGTTTGGTTTGACTCACCCTTTTGTTTTATTAAAAATTTAAGTTTTAGTTAGTTATATCAGTATTGTTTTATTGCATTGCAGAGGATAGTCTAGGGAGCAGCCAACAAAAGTAAAAAGAGACCAAATTCATAAATAAACGGCAAGATGTCCCACCTTCAGTTTGACGCTAAGCTAAGTGAAGCGTTAAGGATGGACGGAGATTTGACGAGGGGGCCAATCCCGAGGTGGCAGCGGAAGGCAATGGAGCAGGGAATGCAACAGCTCTCCATAAGCAACGAAAACAGTAAGTCCTTTTGAACCGTTGTGTAAAAGGAGATCTTTGGTATTAGATAATGGTATGTTAATTTATTTATGTCTTGGATAATGAATGATATTGACGCTATACAATGTTTTATAAGATATATTATAAGATGCATTAAATAGACAAAACATTAATTCATCTTGTAAATAACATATATATTTTAATTTTGTTTGTTTTCCATACTGCTGTTATATTTATTCCTCTTATCAACAAACTTCAAGTATAGAGTATTAATATATCTCTTCAGAGCTTTTTATTTCAAGTATAATGGATAACGATTAAACTCTAGTAAGAGGATCATATTACAGATATTTTATTTCAGAAATTACTGCAGTTTGTTGCATATTGATATACTAAAATATGTCCTATATTTGCATAGTGATGGTAGGGACATTTCATTCATACAGTGGGCCATAGTTCTCCTCAAAATAACTTCCATTTATTCATCTAATAATGTCCCACAATAAAAATAGCGTTCAGTTACAATATATTTTGCTCATTGGTTATGAATTTGATTAAAACCCATATAATGTGTGTTTGTTTAGCCTTTTTAATCTCTTCTCTTTGTGAAGGTTTTGTTAACAAGTCCGGTTATAGCAGTCCAAAGTTGGGTAAAACTCCACGAAGTGGATCTTTCCTTGAGACCAAGAGCCCTGGCCGAGGGAAGTCTCCAAGTTAGTATTTTTGTTTGTGTTATCAAGTAATTTTTTTTGTTACAGGTTGCAAGTACATAGATTTTTTTTTCTTCTTCTTCTTTCTTTCTTTCTTTCTTTCTTTTTATAGAAAGATTTGTGATTATGACATTAATTCATTTTAGACCATTTTTTAGGGACTAAGTTTATTAATCTGAATAGTAACATGCTTTACTCTTCAAATGTTTTTAATTCATGTAAAGTTAAAGTCCCCTCCAGTTGTTTGGGAGAAGAATTCGTCTGAGTGTATATCATATTTAGACACCCCTCCCCACCCAATCAGGCAGGTCCAAGTCGCCAGGTCGCAGGATTCCAAAGCTGACAGTTCGCGGTGCAGGCCAGAAGACTCCCTCTCGCAAAACTCCCGTCACCCCACATAACCAGCAAGACAGGTGGGTCAGATGGTTTATGGTTTATCCCTCTCCCCCCCTTCCCTTTCCTGTTTTCTTTTCTACTCTCGTCGTTTGATTTCTTACATGTGTCTTTTTCTTTATATGTATTCCATGTCAGAGTATGCTGATTTCAAAATAAGGTGATGTTAATCCCAGGTATTGTGGGTCTCTTGATTGGAAGTCTTCTCTTTCAGATTCATTCCAAACCGAAGCACCACAGATACGGAACGTTCCCACCACCTTTTGGTCACCAGCATGGAGGCTTCGGGAGGAGAAAAGTCTGCAGAGGAGGATGAAGTGTCCCTGCAGCAGGTTAAGACCCCCTTTTTTTTTTTTCCATCTCTTGTATCCATATGTCCCAGTACAAAAGTGCAGATGTAGTAAAAAGTAAACCCATACATATTTTAATAAAGTTTTGTCTGTTGCAATGGTTATTTATACTCAAAGTATTTTCTGGCTTTGCATTCTGCAATATATAGTGGTCTCTGAGTTATCCTAATACTATAGAGGCAGACCATATTTACTTTTGACTTAATCTTAAACCAGAAACCCAATGTATATCTGAAAGTTATCCATTGGCAAATGTTGTTTAAAGTGGCTTTAATTTATTAATTTTGTTTACGTATACATAGTGTCAGAAGCATTTAGACACAAAGGAGTTAGTTCCTAAGCCTCTCTAGCATTGCTCACTTACCCCAGTCCTTGGGTTTTATTCTATCACTGTTATTATTGTTAATGTCATTTTGATTGTGATAAGGATAACAGTAGTAGTAACAGTAATGATGATAATAGTAATAGAGATAAAAATGCTGTCCTAAAAATTCAAGGAATGAAGTAAATAGGTAAGATCAGATAGACCTTGTACTTGACTCCTTGTTGACAAAGTGCTTGTGAAGTTGTGTAGGTGTAAACAGAATTACAGAGTAACTACAGTAGATTGTGCACATATCTGGCACCAGCAGGTTACATAAGAATTACTGATGTAGTTTTGTGATTACTGTTTGAGATCTTTACATGGTATTTATTTTTACTATAATGAATTACTGTCATCTTTGTGATTGTTATTTCTTATTATATCTTGATGTGGCTTTTGTGGAGGGAGCAAAATTAGTGATTTGAGATTTTTATTTAATGGCTTTTATGATTGTATGGATTTTTACAGCTGGTAGTAGACATACAAATTTTAGTTTTCTTAGCATTTTCATAGTGGCATCCATAAACTTAAAGTTGGTTAATAATTAATATTGTAAATGAGAAAGGTAAATGAATTGT
>NC_051387.1:57029169-57031669 GCF_015228065.2 Penaeus monodon
GTTTTATTCCTCTGATTGAAAGGTTTTCATATCATAAAGATCATGAAACAAAGATCTAAATGCTAAGCTTCATTTCAGTTTTGAAGACTGGCATAAATTTTAAATATTACCTATTATTTTTTTTCCCTATTCACTATGAAATACTTGTTTAAATTTTTAAAGTACTAGATTCAGAGGAGAGGGTGTTTCCCTTTCAATTTTTTTTCCAATTTCTTTTTTTCTTTTTTTTTTTTTGCCTTCAGAAAAAAACACTTTAAAATTTAAAGATTTCCCAAAAAAAAATATTTGCTTTCAACACTTTAACCTTTTGCTTGATAAAGATACTGTCCTTTATAAAAAAAGGAGGTCTGGGTCAAAGGGGGGTTCCGAGGGGCTTTTGTTGTGGGAAAAAGGGACAATAGGTAAACATCTGGATAGCTGAATATACTCCGGTCCACACGCAAACCTAAACATAAACCCCTTTAAAGGTAAGTTGACAAAAAAAAAAAAAAAAAAAAAAAAAGGTGAGGAATGAAAGGTAAGAATTTGTGTATATTTTAATAGGATAGAAAGGTAAGAATTGGAATGAAATGGTAAGAAATTTTTTTTAAGTTTTTGTTTAATTTAATGGTAATTTATATTTTTGCAGGGGTTTAAGAGGGAAAAGGGAAGGATGGAAGGTTTTTTTTTGGAAGTTTTTTGGGGGATAGTTTTGTGATTGGGAAATTTTTAATTTTAGGGGAATTTTTTATAAGAGCATGGGTTAATTTTTGTTGTGAAGGAAGTTTTTTGGGTTTTAAGGTTATGTAAGGAAGGAATGTAGGGGGTAATGTAAAAGTTGTATGGTTATGTTTATATAGTTGGGGATTAAAGAGTTTAATGTTAAAGGAGGTAAATAGAGAAGGAAGAGGGGGCAAGGAAAGGTAAGAGGTGGGATAAGGGAAAGGGGGTGAAAGAAGGGGGGAAATGTATATGAGTAGTTTTAAATGTAAGAGACGAATTTTCTTGTAGTATGGTGAACGAAAGATAGAGAGCGTTTTTAAATGTATAGAAAGGGGGAAAAGAAACAAAGGACGGAAAAAAATAAAATTTTAAAAAATTTATAAATTTAATAAATAAAAAAAACAAACACACACACCACCACACACACACACACACCCACACACACACAACACACACACCCACACACACACACACACAATTAATATTGTTACGCCGACCCCCCGTCTCTCTCCCACAACACAAGGCAGGCTAGGCAGAGGGCGTGTTATATCGGGGTCGTGAAACTGAACAGCTCAAGGGGACCGAGCACCACAGCGTCCAAAACACCACGGGGGAAACCCGGGTGGCGGGGCAGGGCACGAAAAAAAAAACAGAAGGCAGTTTTTCCTTTTATTAACACAATTTTATTTACCCGTACACTTTTCTATAGGAAACAATCAGAGGGAAACCAGATGTCACACTGCAGGGTACAGCAAAAAACAGGGCAACAAAAAGTATTATCGGTTTCACAGGGCAAAACATGAGGTCTTAACCAGGGCATTTACCCAACCCCCTTCTTCGTTTTGTTCCTCCGCTCCTCCGCTCTCAGCCCGCCCGCGTCATGGTTTTCCCCGGTCCCCCTTTTGTTAACAAAATTTTTTCGCACAGAGGAAAAGACCCACTGGCATAGCAATATATATATATACACCCCCAACCCCACACAACACATATATTTTTATTTTAAAATTATTTTATATATATATATAATATATAATATATATATTAATTTACATTATATTATATACATATATATATCATATTATCGATATATATAACATTATATATACATATATAGCATATATATCATATATATATATATTAATATATATATATATTATATATTTATAATATATATATATATAATATATATATACATATATATATATATTAATATAATACATAATATATATATATATATATATATATATATATATATATATATATATATATATATACATATATATATATATATTATATATATATATATACATATAGTTTATATATATATATATATATATATTATATATATACATATATATATATATATCTACTATATATTATATTACATTATATATGTATTATGATAATTATATATATCATATATATATATCTATATATATATATATATATATATTTATATATACTATATATATATATATATACTCTTATATATATAGTATATATATATATATATATATATATATATATATATATATAATATATATATATATATATGTATATATATATATATGATATCTAATAGTTATATAGTATATATATATATTATAATATATATATGTATATATATGTATATTTATATATATATATATTACATATATATATATATAATATATTATATATTATAATATAACATATATCATATTATATATATTATATATATATATATATATATATATGTATATATATATATATATGTATTATATATATATATATATATATACTATATTATATCTATATA
>NC_051387.1:57037323-57052279 GCF_015228065.2 Penaeus monodon
CTCAGAAGGATGCCTGAATTTAAATAAGGTGATGTTAATCCCAGTATTGTGGTCTCTGATGGAAGTCTTCTCTTTAGATTCATCAAACCGAAGCACCACAGATACGGACGTCCCACCACCTTTTGGTCACCAGCATGAGGCTTAGGAGGGAAAGTCGCAGAGGAGATGAAGTGTCCCTGCAGCAGGTTAAGACCCTTTTTTTTTTCCATCTCTTGTATCATATGTACCAGTACAAAAGTGCAGATGTAGTAAAAAGTAAACCATACATATTTAATAAAGTTTGTCTGTTGCAATGGTTATTTATACTCAAAGTATTTCTGGCTTGCATTCTGCAATATATAGTGGTCTCTGAGTTATCCTAATACTATAGAGGCAGACCATATTTACTTTTGACTTAATCTTAAACCAGAAACCCAATGTATATCTGAAAGTTATCCATTGGCAAATGTTGTTTAAAGTGGCTTTAATTATTAATTTTGTTTATGTATACATAGTGTCAGAAGCATTTAGACACAAAGGAGTTAGTTCCTAAGCCTCTCTAGCATGCTCACTTACCCCAGTCCTTGAGTTTTATTCTATCACTGTTATTATTGTTAATGTCATTTGATTGTGGTAAGGATAACAGTAGTAGTAACAGTAATGATGATAATAGTAATAGAGATAAAAATGCTGTCCTAAAAATTCAAGGAATGAAGTAAATAGGTAAGATCAGATAGACCTTGTACTTGACTCCTTGTTGACAAAGTGCTTGTGAAGTTGTGTAGGTGTAAACAGAATTACAGAGTAACTACAGTAGATTGTGCACATATCTGGCACCAGCAGGTTACATAAGAATTACTGATGTAGTTTTGTGATTACTGTTTGAGATCTTTACATGGTATTTATTTTTACTATAATGAATTACTGTCATCTTTGTGATGTATTTCTTATTATATCTTGATGGGCTTTGTGGAGGGAGCAAAATTAGTGATTTGAGATTTTTATTTAATGGCTTTTATGATTGTATGGATTTTTACAGCTGGTATTAGACATACAAATTTTAGTTTTCTTAGCATTTTCATAGTGGCATCATAACAGTGTTAATAATTACATTTAAATGAGTAAAATTGGATAAAATAATATAAAACAATATCAATATTGTATTGTATAGTAGTACTGTATAATATAATGTACTGAAAATATACTAAATATAGTGTGGTAGTTTTGAAATTTTGTGGGTGTATATCATACTGTAAAGATTTTTAAAGACTGAGGATATAACTAGTACTTCTTTTTAACAAAAATTGATGATAATAATCCAACTAAGAAAAGGGCTTTTTTCAGTTGGTCACAAAGGAATAGCCAAAAGATTATTAAACATTTGTTCATTACCATGCTCTTGCATTTTGCTCAACAGAAAGAATATCAGGAGAAGATGACAGAGAACCTAAACGATGGGATAGCACCTGAGTCGAGGGTTTTGTCATTTAAGAGTAAGGCACCACAAGCAAAAGAAGGTAACATTAAATTTACAGACAGAGTATATGGAGTAATGCAAGAGTGAATCATGTGAATTATGTGCATCATGTCTGTGCTTTGGCTGAATGCATGAATTTTGGTCAAGGCAAAAGTTAGTGGGTGACTATGCAGCTGTGTGTATGTGTATGTAGACTTTTGATTGTTTAAGATTTGTTGTGAAAGTAGGTGTATTTATTTTTCAGTATGATGTATTGAAAAGTGTATGTCTGTTATTTTTTAATTGTGTATGATATTTTGATCAATATTATTGTTGTTGTTATTTTTTACCAGAATTGCTCTTCATTCATGCTCTGTTTGAATAGAGAATAAGTGGAAATTGCACCAGTTTTTGTATTAAAAAGTAAATGATATAAAAATATTCTGATAAGTATGAATTATCAATTTTAAAATCTGTATAAGATGATAAGTTCCTAAAGAAGACTGAATTTAATGCATCTTTTCTCTCAGGACATTTGAACAATCACAAAGTTCTCTACAGTGCTGGAAAACCCACTGTGCCCAAGGCTGCCACAACAAGACACATTCCCAACATGCCAGAAAAGGTTCTTGATGCTCCAGAACTTCTTGATGATTACTGTAAGTTTTAATCAGTCTTTGTGTTAAGGTCCTTCTAGCCTTGTGATCATTGTTGTTCCCATCAATTTAGGGACATAGTTGCATAACCTGCATACCTGCATTAGTCCTTTTGTGACACTGCAAGTACTTGTGGGGAAATAGTTTTATAGAGAGGCAGGAGCAAGCAGACAAATATTATCAAAATTGCAGAGATTCTATGTTGCTTAAACTTCAATTTTGTCTTTGCTTCATGGGTATTTCCCCTTCAGTTGCAGCACTTTTTTTTTTTACAGCTGTTTCCTTCTCTTTATCTTAATTCACTGGATCTGGGTGATGGGGATGTCAAAAAGAAAAGAAGAAAAAAAAAAAAAAGGATGAGGGGTGGATGATTGAATTGTGTTGTCATGGGAAAATTTTGCTTGGCAGGGGAACTGTTGCCAAGCAGAGGATGAGGAGGATGCCTCGTCATGAGTGCACAGGCATTTGGAGAGAGATTGACTCAGCAGGTTTACAGGAAGGGGTTTCTGTGATATTTCAAGATAATGAGGGTGGAGGGTACCCCGAACCAGCTAGGAAAGTGCGGGCTACAGGGAGGACAGTATGGCCATGTGCCTGTTGTTACCTGCAGTTCGGGGTTGCAGATTATAGAAAAAAAAGAAAAACAAAATATATCAATGTTATTATTTTTACTGCTATTGTACAGTGTGAAAGATCTGGAGAGATAATAATGTGTATAAAGTTAAAACAGTCTGTGGCGCTCATGATACGGGCATAATGGATGACAAATATAAACGTAAAATGGCAGTACTGAAAAAAACATATCAATAGGATAAGAATTAATAGAAATTGCAAGGAGGTTTCATGGAGGCTTTATAACATATTAGTGTTCATGTGGGCTGGTGCCAATAAGCTGAATCTGGGAGAGCCCCCACTCAAATAAGTCTAATGCCAGATTTTCACCCAAGTGCCCTCTCTTGTATTGTGAGGATATTCACTTCTCATTCATACCTGTTCTGCAGTTGTCAACGTAAATACGGTCCAAGTGCCAGAGCGAGGGCACCAAGATCCAGCTAAGTTATAGAAACATTTGTATGCACTTTCATGTAGATTTAAAAAACAAAAAAAAAGGGGGGAGGGAAAGGGAGTTGTACTTTTTTGTCTGAGGGGAAATTATTCTGCTTCTTTGATAACTCAAAGTAATGCTTATCTCCCCTCCCAAGATCTTAAACCCTTTTCGACTGGAGTGTGAACAACCACTGGCTGTAGCTCTGGGAAATTCGGGGGTAAAGTTTGGAATGCTGGCGATGGTTCCATTACCCCCCGTGCCAGCTGGGGTGACCCCGACTATATCTGCTCTCTGTCGTGGATTAAGGAAGGTTAGTTTATTTACTAATTCATATCTGCAAATGTTGTTTTTTGTTGAGAATGGTTTGAATGAAAATGTGAGTATTTCACTGGGGAAAAGTATTGTTTAGCATTTTCCAGAGGTTTTAGACCTTTAGACTTGGGAACTGCTTGTGAAATGAAAATTTTTCTCTGAATTTTTTTAACCAGTGTTATAATTACTGTTCACTTTCTCTTGTTCTTTTTTGATTGAATTTTTGGAAATTTCATAAAACAATCAAAATTTTGAATAGAAAATTTTTGGTACGAATAATTTTTTTGAAATTTTAATTTTGAAAATGTATAAAATTTGGAAAATTTTAGGTAAAGTTTTTTAAGTATTTTTTTTCTCAATGCCACCCAAAAACTCATAAAGACCCCTGAAAAATTCCCTAAACTTATTTGAATTATCACAAAAACATGATTCTGTATCTTTTAGTTTTGAAAATACATGAAATTCTAGTCCTGTACATAAATTATCTTTTTTTTCCCCTTTATAGCAGTTTAGATTTTTTTTTCTTCGAAATTACTTTCTTTTATAAAAAAAGAAAAAAAATTTAAGTATTTGAAAAATAGTCACATAATTTTTTGTTTTTTTATTTTATTTTTTTTTATTTATTATTATTTTTTTTTTTTTTTTTTAAGTTAAAATTTCTTTGCAAAACATCGTTCAGAACATCACCATGTGTTTAGATAAAAAACAGCTAAAAAAAAAACCTTTACTCCCTGAACTTAACAAATTTTAAACCAAATGATTTTAAATTTTAATGTACAGTATCACTTAAACCCAATTCACTTTCCCATCCCAACAAGGTAATGGTTTGCCTTTGCAATGCCGGGTGTCACCAGCTTTGGGATTTTGCAAACAGAAGCTTTTTCGCTCATGGGTGGCCACGAGGCGGGCACCCCCCTTTCTGGAACCGTACATCCTCCTCGGCCACGCTGGGGGACAGATTTCCACCATATGTCAGAGGGTAAACACAGTGGCGCCCTTAGGGGCATTCGAGGTAAATGAGTTTGAGCTTGTGCTTGTGGGTTTGTTTTTTTTTTCTGTATTTTTGGTGGGGTTTTTGTAAGTTTTTTTTTTGCAATGTGAGACAGTTGTATTTTGGGTCTCCTTTTTATATTTTGGAGGAAAACTGTGTATTTTAAAAATAAAGTTTTGAATTTCCTATGTTTTTCTCAATTAAAAGCATTTCTACCCAGAAATTTAAAAAAGGGTTTTATACTCTGATTGCAAGGTTTCATATCATAAAGATCATGAAAAAGATCTAAATGTAAGTTTTTCAGATTTAAAGATGGATAAATATTAAAATTTTACCATTTACTTTTTCATATTCACATATGAAATACTTGATTATATTTATAGTACTAGATTGACAGAGGAGAGAGGTTTGCCATTTCAATTTTCTTTCCTAATTCTTATTTCTTTTTTTTTTTTGCCTTCAAAAAATAATCACTTTGAAATTTAAATTTCCCAAAAAAATCAATCTTGCTTTAAACACCTTAATTGCCATGTTTTAATAGATATCTGTCCCTTTATACAAAAGGGTCTGGGGTCTAAAGTGGTCCCCTATGGGCGTTTGCTGCCTGGGGGGGAAATGAAAATCAGGTAAACATTGGGTAGCAGAATACTACTCGGTCCAAACGCTAACTAACTCAAGGCCGTTAATTATTACAAAAAAAAAAAAAAAAAAAAAAAAAAAAAGGGTGTATTTATGTATATATGGTATATGTAATATGGTATGTTATAGTGTATTGTAAAAGTGTATATGTTAATGTGATATGTATTATTTGATTGTATATATGGTATATGTTATTGTGTATATTTATATATGTGATATTTATATAGTAGAGTGTATATGTATTAGTGATATGTGTTATTTGTATGTGTTATTGTATATGTATTTTTTTATATGTGTATATGTAGGTATTGTATATATATGTATGTATATTTTATTTTGTATGTGCAAGTATATAGGTATATGTATGTGGTGTATAAGTATATGTTGTTATATTTTAAGTATGTGTATATATGTATATGTATGTATGGTTATGATATGTTTTATGCGTATTATGTTATGTATGAGTGCATGTAAGCGTATATATGTTATGTTGATGCGTATAATTTTAATGAAATTTGTGTATATATATTTTTATTAATATGTGTATTTTTGGGTTTATAAATAAAAATAAAAATATAAAATATATATAATATATTAAAAATAAATATAAATATACACACACAACACAACACAACAACACAAACACACACACACACAAAAACACACACACAACACCAAAATATAATAAATATATATAATATAATATATATATATAAAACACAAACACACACACACACACACACACACAAAAACACACACACAACAAAAACCAAAAACCACCCCCCCCCACAAAAAAGTTAGCCGACCGTCGTCTCTCCCCCCAAAAAACAAAAAACTACAACCCCAAAAAACAGGGTCGTGAAATGAACGGGCCAAGAGGCACCGAGCACCAAGCTCCCAGAACACCACGGGGAAACCCCAGGTGGCGGGGCAGGCACGAAAAAAACACAGAATGACAGCTTTCCTTTATTAACAACAAATTTTTACCCGTCACTTTCTATAGGCACAATCGGGGGAAAAAGCATGTCACACTGCACGGACAGTTATAAAAGGGCAACACAAAGATATATCAGGTCAAAGGGACACATGAGGTCTTCCGGGCAGTACCCAACCCGTCTCTTCGCTTTTTCCTCCGTCCTCCCCTCTCGCCAGCTGGTCATGTTTTCCCAGGTCCCTCATGTTAACACATGTTTTGCACAGAGACAAAGACCCCCTGGGATAGCAATATTAATATAACACAAACCCACACACAATTATATATATAATATAATTTAAAAAATATAAAATATATAATAATACAAAATATATATATAAAATATATTAAAAATATATATATATAAAATTAATTATATACATATATAATATATTATATACATTTTTATATAATACATATATTAATCATATATAATACTATATATATATATAAATATATATATATAATTATATATATATAGATATATATAATTTTTTTATAATTTATATATATAATTATTATAATTATAAAATAATATATAAATATATATAATATATTTTTTAAAAGATTATTTAAAATATATATATATTTTAAAATATAAAATAAATTTTTAATATAAAATAATAATATTATAATATATAATTTTATTTTTATAAATAATATATCTTAAAAAATATATATATATATTATATATATAACATTTTGAATAGATATATAAGAAAATATACATATCTTAAAAATTATATATTATATATATATAAAATTATAATACATTTTATATTATATTAAAAATTTTAAAAATACATATATAATATATAATTATATATTAAAATATAATTAAAATCAAAAATTAATATATATATATATAAATATATATATAAAAATAAAATATATATAAAATATTAATATATATTTAATTAAAATAAAGATAAAAAAATATAATATTAATAAAATAATATATATATCTTATTAATATTATAATAATATATATATAAAAATATTATATATTATATATATTATAATTATATATAATTTTTATGGGATTATAAGTTATATTTTATATATATATATATATATGTATATATATATATATGTATATATATATATATAATGTATATATATATATATAATGTATATATATATATATATATATATAATATATACATATACATATATATCATACATATATATACATACTATGTATATATCATTCATCAATAATGGTATGCTTCATGTTTGAGAGCGTGGACCTCTCACCATCCTTCGCACTAAATTCGATTTACGCTTTTTTCCACTTGTACATCGAAGCCTGTCAAATATCTTTGATATTGTTCGCTCAAGTCTTGTCATTGGTTTGCCTCTTACTCTGTATTCTATCACATAGTCTTTCTCAATACTTTACTTCTCATCAATGACCAATAAACTTTTAATTTCCTCTGTCAGATGTAAACAGCATGGTACTTTACATATTATTTTTCTCAAGCACTGTATGTATTTATGTATGTATGTATGTTATGTATGTATGTATGTATGTATGTGTGTGATATATATTTATATATATAGATATATATATTATGTATTATATATATGTATATATATATATATATATGATAATATATAAAATATATATATATATAATATATATTTTGTATATATATATTATATAATATATATAATATATATATATATATAATAATATCTATATATATGTATATATATATATGTATATAATAATATGTATAATAATATATATATATGTATATTATAAAATATATATTATATATATATATGTAATATAATATAATATTGATATTAATATATATATGTATATATATATATTATATGAATATATATATATATATATATATATATATTATATATTATATATAATATATAAAATATATATATTATATATTTTATTTTATATATATAGATATATATATATAAAGTATATATATATATATATATATATATTTATATATAAAATTAGTTATATATATATAGTATATATATATAAATAGTATATAATATATATAATATAAAATATATTATATATATATTTCATATATATATATAATATATATATATATATATAAAACAAAGATCTATGATGCATTAATAGTGGTGTATCTGTATTCCTAATGTGCCAGATTTTCAAATATTTTCAACAATGAAGTTCTATTTCTGTGTTTTGTTCTGTAAGTATTGTGATATAAATTATTTCAGCTTTTCTGTGCTGTATGTTGACAATTTCATATTCCAGGCTGTAGCTTGGTGTCCGTTGGCAGAACAATCTCCTTGCAACGGGTGGAGGGACTGCCGACCGCACCATCAGATTGTGGAACTGCACAACTGGAATTTGTCTTAAAGATACCACAACAAATTTCTCAGGTTGGTTGATATTGTTATTTGTGAAGAACGAATTGTGGGTTACTTTTTTTTCTTTTTCCTTTTTTCCTTTTTATTGTATGGAATAGTATTGAATTTAGTGCTTTAATCTTTTTTGATTTATTTGTTTTTTTCTTTTTGTTTGTTTTTCTTCCTTTTTTTCTTGTCACTGTAAATGCAATATGTCCTTGATAGTTTTAGAAATTATTCTTTATAAGTTTTGTTTTGAAGTTTAGACAGAAGCAGACTTTACCAGCAGGGCTTTTCATATAACAAAATGAGGTGAAATGCTAGTATAATAAACTTGCCTAATATATCTCTCACTGAACAGTTCATTGTAGATGTAGAATGAAAATGGATACCTTGGCAGCACAGATGCATTGGCCAATTTTGATTATATCTTCATCAAAATAGTTCATGTATTTCTGACGATGATACAGTCAAACACTGTCAAGTATATCTCTTATGCTGTGAAGATATTTATTCTCTTTCATACCTTTTTTCATATTTTTCTCTTGTTATAAGAGCAAAATATAGTAGATAGCTATATGATGATTTTAAAATTGGGATCTTCGTGGGCTATAACTTTTCACTTGTTGGATTGATTGATCTTCCCAAAGTTGACCTTGAGAACAAGCTATGTTGGAGTGTAAGACTTCCGCCTGTAAATAGTTGCCATCTGCAACTCTGGCCCACACTCAAAAGGCACATAAAGATGTCACCCTAAATTTGGGGTTTATAACAGATGATAATATATTGTCTGTTATTGTTTCTCAGTAGTATGGTGGTTAAATATTTTCATAGATACATAAAGATTAAAAATTAGGTTTAATAAAATGTATATTAATTTTATATTGATTTAGGTGTCATCCATTGTTTGGTCGCACACACAAAGATTTCATATCAGGCCATGGATTCTCTAACAATCAGCTGACCATCTGGAAGTACCCATCTATGGCAAAGGTGGCTGACCTCACAGGTAAGTTGCATCAATATCTGTTGCTCTTTTGACTTTTATTTATGGATCTGTTTTAAATTTTTTTGTATGATGTTCATGAATATTACTGCTTCTGATTTTAGGATATTGTGATTAGAATACTTCCATACAGTTTTTAACTGATTTTTATGTTATTATCCATTTTTTGTATTTAGATTTTAGTATGTTTCCTTTTTGTTTGTCTTGATGAGGTTGTTACTAATTTCCCTCATTACTTAGCCAGTGTTATTTAAATAAGAATACAAAGAGTTACATATTCTGCATTTTAAATCTAAACATAACCTCTATTATTATCTAAAGCATTTTCAAGAACATGACTAAAATCCCAGTTGCCTTCTCTACAGGTCACACAGGCAGAGTACTGGAGCTGTGCGTGTCTCCTGACGGCCAGATGGTAGTGAGTGCAGCTGCCGACGAGACCATCCGATTGGAAATGACGGGCCATGGACAAAAGGACAAGAAACAGGCCGATGCAAACAAAGGCCATCCGATATCCATGCTTGCTCAGACCATTCGATAAATTGTATGGTCAAGTCAGCCTTCCACCTCTTTCCTCTGTGTTTATCTTTATTATTATATTAATATTATTATTATTATTTATTATTATTATTATTATTATTGATAGGTCTATCATAGGGATTTTTTTTTTACTTTCCTAAACAATCACCTGAGTGGGTGTTGTTTGAATTCCTCTTGAAAAATGGTTTTTTATAATTTCTAAAACATAGGAATGAATGTACAGAACTCATGTTAATTCCCAAATTATATCTCTTCAACTTTAAATGTGTTCTGCAGACATGATATGATTTTTTCTCAGATTTGATTTTTGTAATTTTGGGTTTTCATTCTTAAATTTTGTATTAAAGTGAAATGAAGTGATTGCATCTTTGTTAAAAAAACTGCAGATTTTTTGAATTGTCAGGGATCTACCATTTCTGCCTTCCCATGGAGACTTTTTATGTATTGAAGTTCCCCCATCCAAAAGATATGTAATATTTAGATACCAATGACTTTTTTGTCAAAAATGGAGAGGTAGAAGTCTCAAAACTGCAAAATTTTCTTCTTGCAGCTGAAAATATATTGTCTATTCCTATAAAATTTTTAAAAGCTTTAAAAGGAATAAATTTTCAGTGTTTTATGGGGTTCGGGTTTTAGTATCACTTTTGGATATTTTGAAGATATAGTGTAAAATAAATTTTGCACGTTTATATACATTGGTCCCAGTATTCCAAAGAACAGCCTCCTTGGTTTTGTGCTTAGCCTTTTTAATTTCTGAGCACTTTTTTTATGGCTGAAATAAACATCATTTGTTCAAGTCTTTTACTTTTGTATTGGGTTATTTTTTGATAAGGAACACTTTAATAAGTAATTTTATTATTTAAAATCAAATGTATAATTTTTTTAGATTAAAAAAAATGACCCTTTATCCCGGAGAGAAAAAAAAGGGAAACTACCAGGTATATTAAAAAAAAGTCGAAAAACAGGGAACAGAATTGCATTTTAAGTATTTTTCTTTAAGAGAGAAAAGTAAATGTCATATTCAAATATTCTAAAGTAACAGAATGTTTTTTCCCCCTGGCTTTGGGGATTGCATTACAGTGTCAAGTTTAAAAAGTATGTAAGATTTCCCGATATTTAATTTCACGTTCCAAGTCACTCTTTGTCCAAAAAAAAAAAAAGAAAAAAGAAAAGGTTATTCTTTTTTTTCTTAGGTAAAAGTTTTTGATTTTGAATGGAAATTTTTTTACATAACTTGTTTTCAATTTGGCCCTTTGGGGGTAAAAAAACCTTTTTTTGGCTTTTCAATGAAATTTTTAAAACCTAACCTCACTAAATGATTTTTAAAAACCTTTCCCCAAAAAAATGCCGTTTAAAACTTTGGGGTATTACTTTGTTTTGAAACCTTTTGATTAAATGAGGAAATTTTTTTCTTTTTGGCCCCCCCAACCGCCCGGTTTCGGGGGGGGGGGCTAGGAGGCGGGACTCCCTTTATAACTAAACCCTTACCCCCGGGGCCCTAATAATTTAGGTTTTTTTTTCCCTTCCCCAAATTTTCGTTTCTTCCCTTAAAAACCCTTGCACCCAAAATCCAAGGTGTGAACCGTCTGAAAAAAAAAAAACCCACCCCCCCCCCCCCCCCCCCCCCCCCCAAACACCCCCCCCCAAACCAAATTTTTTTCCCCAAACCCCCCCCCCCGGCCCTTTTTACCCCCCCCCCCCCCCCCCCCAAACCCCCACCCACCCACCCCAGGCTCCCTTTTGACCACGGCCGAACACTGCAACAAAAACTACCCCTCTCAATGCTATAGACAGTAGCCAACAACCAACCCCTTAAACGAACTTTTCCACTTTTCCCAGCACGCTAATTTCATCACCTCTACCCCCAAACCCCCAACATCAACCACCCACCCCCCTTTTTAATACCTTACAGCCTTATTCCCCACCTCCCCTAAACTACTCCCAAACTACCCCATGTCACGCCCCCGCCTTGATACCCCCATAAAAACAATTTTGAAACCCTTTCGCGCACCCAAAGGGGGACCGTTTTTTGGATCCCTCCCCAGCCCCATTTGACAACACCTTTTTTCCCAAAACAATGTCCCCCAAAAAAAAGTGGGTAAAGTCTCTTTCCCGTAGCCGACCCGACCGCCCCGTTTGTTACAGTAAAACCCAAAAACCCAAGCTATGCATTAACAAAACTAACAACAATATGGTAACCCCACCAAACCCCTCAATATTGCACCGGAAACAGTTTCAATCTCCCCAGAAAATCCCCCAATTATGAAAAAAAGATGGTCAGATTGGGGAGAAGACCTACTCCCTGTTCACAGACTATGAGAAAACGTCGTACAATGTACCCATTCCCCCAGAGGAAATCGAAAGAAACCCATAAAATAGCCAAAATTTACCTTCCGTAGACATGCCCTTTCCCTTTAAAACGTCTAATAGGAGGAGAATCCCCCCTTTGTCATCCCAACCCCTCCAGCAGTGCCAAAATTTGTTGGCGCTAGGACACCCGAAAACATTCCCTTTTCCCACCAGATGCCCACAGGCCCAACCGGCCATACCCCGACTAACTGCCCTGCACAATCAGCACATTTTGCCAACTGTGGGGGCCCCCAAAATTATTTTATGGGGGTGCCCCCACCTACAAATTTGAGCTGAGGTAGCAACTCCAGATTAAACTTGGATCACACTACGTAAGCCAGACAAAAAGCACGTCGAGGGGTTTTTCTCTCACCCCCTACTGAATACTGTCATTCTACAATTCTCCAAAACCCCACCCCCCTACATCAAAAACCCCCCCTCTACCTCCTCCCTTCCCCCAGTAAAAAACCTTTTTCCATCCTAAACCAGACATAAAATCTTACTCAGAATTCAATCCCCACCCAAACCCCCAACCCCTTTCCCCCCTCTCCCCCCCGCACTACCGTAACAGACAGAAAAACGTTCCCCCCCCTCTTCCCTCCCAACAATCCCACCACCTTCTTTACTCCTTTGCTTGAGACACCAGTCCTCCTTTCCCCCCCCCCAAAGAAATCCTATACCCCCAAAACTACCAAACCCAATCAGAAGAAGAAACCATTGAAAAAAATTTAAGATACCTAATGAAAACTGACATCAACCTCCAAATCTTACAACTCCGCCCCCTTTCCCCATCCCAAATAACTGTGATATCCCTCCCCCTCCCCAAAGAATCCCCCCTAACCCAACCTCCTACCCCCTCCAACACGCCCCCCCCCCGACCCCCAACCCCCCCCCATTTTTCCCTCCCCCCCATCCCCTCTATCCCTTCCACCCCCCTGGATACACACGGAACCCCTTTTTCACAAGATCCCTTTTTCAGACCTCCATTCCCAAAAACCCTCCTAGAGAAAAACCAACTCCCAACCTTCCCATCTCAGACCTCCATCCTTTCCCCCCTCTACTGCTTCCCCCAAAATCAGTAAATAAACTACCCTTTATTGGGAAAATTTGCGGGTTTTCCGCTCCCACAGACCTGACCCTTTTCAACCTTTCTTTATAGTCCATCTATTTTATGCCCTTTAAGGACCTTTCTAACACATCCCCCAAAACCAATCCCTTACATTTTGTCCATCCCCACATTCCTTTATGTCTCATCCATACTTATCAATCAGAAAACCCTTATGTCACACCTCCTTTTAAACCAATGTCCCTGCACAGTTTTCGTATCTTCCTTTTTCCTTATGTAATGTTCCCCTTTTAATCCCAAATCCATTTTCGGCCCCCGTTTGAAACAACCCGTCCCCTTTTTTTTTCCCCCCATTATCCCTTTACCGACCTCCCAACCTATCGAATCCTTTTAGAACCCCCACCTTTTTGCTTCAACAACCCTTTTCTTCCCAAACGTATACTATCCTTCACTAATTTTCTCCTTACACACCCGACCTAACCCTTTCCTCACCCAAATTTTTTTGCCCAGTTAGACAAAAATCACTAACCAAACCCCCTTCCCCAACTAAAAAAAAGTTACATGACCTTAGATGTTAGCAATTTCTTTGTTTTTAAACCTTAACCCTAACCCCATCCTTTAGAATGAAAAATACAAATTTATATCACTATGAAAATAATTTAAGAAAAAAAAAAAAAAAAAAGGCCATCAAAAAACTGCTAATCAAGCTGTTTCTGGGTTTTTAACACAAACAGACATTTGTTTGACATAGTAAAAAGGGCGGTTGGGTTTACCCTTCTGTGAGGGCAGAAAAAGGGCCATAATCAGTAAATTGGATCGGTGTTGGCTGAGGGGGAGGCAGTTTTTTTTTCTGGGCACCCCCCCTATTTTTTCTGGGGGGATTAAAAGATGGGGAGCCAAAGAGGGGATATCATATATTTTTTTTTGTGTTTAAAATGTAAGGTGGTTTTCAGTCATTTGTAGAAAGCTAGGAAAAAAAATATAGGTGATGCAGCAGTTTAACCTGAATCTCAGAAATAATATTTGGGAAATTTCATTTATCTGGTTTTCTTCAAAAACAAGATACAAAATACCAGCATTTATTTCTTGAAAATAAAAATCATAAAGATTTTTATTTTTAAAACAATTTCCCCATACAATGGAGACCTAGAGAAAAATATAGCTGCCAAACAAGAAAAATGAAATATTAAATGGTTAAAAAGAGGATAAGGATATGTGAAACAGTGGTGAGCAGGTACGAAAAAACATCAATTCAGGCTAATATGAATAATTAAAAATGGTTCTGCAGCAGTAAAAAAGAGGATAAGGATTGGAAACAGTGGGGGTCACGGGACGAAAAAAATAACAGACGCTAAATTGAATAATTAAATAGGGGTTCTAGCAGCAGAAAATTATAGCAATTTTTCTTGTTTGGCAAAAAAAAAACAAAAAACAATATTTTTATTCTCAGATTTTGGGGAAATAATTAAGGGAAGCAGTGAAAGTTTAACCTAATCCTTAATTACTGATAATAAAGGAAAAATTTTTGCCCCCCAAATAAATCCAAGGTTTTTTTAAAGAAAAATTCAAAAAGATGCTTTTTG
>NC_051387.1:57052379-57087379 GCF_015228065.2 Penaeus monodon
AAAGAAAGGGGAAATGCCCATACAAATAGAGGTCAAGGCAGAGGATCCCTCCTCCTACCCCCCCCCCCCACGACCAGGAGATTTGTGGGCATGATAAATATAATGAGGAAATTAAAGCTGTTTATGAGGATGATAATAAAGAGGATAATAATATGGTAATAATGATAATGATGGCAGTGCCTATGTCTATAAGTTATTCACATCCTAATTGTTATTATCATTATCATTATTATTTTCCTACTTATTATCCTCATCATCATTTTTTTTTTTCTATTTTCATTTTCATTATCATCATTGAAAAGAAAAACAAATACATCCATCTGTCTTATACATTGGCATTTTCCTTACATTATTGACATAAGAAAATCTACCAACCATTTTCTTAAGTATAAAAAGAAAGTGGTTTTATTGTTATTATTGCATCACCAGCTCTCAGAATGCCAAGTATCAGTTTAGCTTGTTTATTAAGTGTAATATGATCAAAGAAGGCACTTTGATATGTTTCCATAAAGGTTATTCACTATAGAAAGTTAATATGATGTAGAGTGTAGTCGGAGGTGTTGTCTGCACGTATATTTCAAAAGGGTATTAGATTTTTTTTAATTGTTTATATGTTATTTTGATCCAGATATTACTTTATACTTGTTTAGTTGTCTTTTTTCGTTTTTATTTTCCTGTCTGGATTTCTACATTCATATTTATATTTATGAATTGCATTACTAAATAAACCTACTCCCATTTGGTGGTGGTGCCATTTACACGTATCTGCCATTGCTGTGCTACATATCATCATCTTGAAATAAATTATACCTGAACTCCATCCCATTCTATCTTTTTTTTTCTATCTCTTTCATATATTTTCTACATTGTATCATCCCCATCTTTTTTATTTTCTATTTTCCTCTTCCATACTCTTTCTCTTTTAATACTGTCCCCATCCCTTCTCTTCTGCTCTCTTGCATCCCTGTCTCTAAAGTTTACAAAGTACACACTGCAGGAAATGCAAGGGTCATGTGAAGTTACTGTACTTGGAGATAGGGAATAACCTTTCCCTTTATTATCAGTAAAATTTAAAGGGTTAGGTTAAACATTCAACTGCTTCCCTTAATTTCATATTACAAAATCTGAGAATGATATAGTTTTTTTTTTTTTTGCCAAACAAGCAAAATTGCATATAGATTTTACTGCTGCTAGAACCATCAGTTTAATTATTCATATTTAGCGTCTGATTGATGTTTTTTCAGTACCAGTGACTCACCACTGTATTCAGCATATCCATTATCCTCTCTTTAACCATTTAATAGTTTCTATATTTTCTAATGTTATGGCAGCTATAGGTTCTCTAAGGTCTCCATTGTATGAGGAATGGTTTTCAAATCAAAATCTTTATAAGATTTTTATTTTCAAGAAAATAAAATGCTTGTAGTTTAGATATCATTGTAGTTTGAAGAAAACAGATAAATGTAAAGTTCCAATATTATATTCTCAGATTCATGGTTAACTGCTGCATCAACCATATAATTATATTTCCAGTAGCTTTCTACAAATGACTGAAAACCACACTTCCGAGTTTAACACTAAAAAAAGCATATGATGATGATCCCCTACTTTGGCATCTCCATCTCTTAAGTACCCCCATGACAACAATGAGCAGGGTGCCACATGAAAAAGAATACTGCCTCCTCCCTGCAGCCAACACCGATCCATTTACTGATGTAATGAGCCTTTTACCGTCTCACAGAAGGGTCAAGCACACCAGACATTTTTCACTTATGTCAAGACAAATAGTCATAGTAGTTGATAGATTAAAAACCCCAAGAAAATCAAGCTTAGATTATGCAGTTATTTTGATGGTCTTTTTTTTTTCTTTCTTTCCTTAGAATTATTTCATAGTGATATAGAATTTGTACTTTACATTCTCAAGGATGATAGAAAAATATTCCTTCATTCATAATCAAATGTATTCATTCAACTAGAAGATAATACTCACATTAGTTTCCTCACTTCTGGCTATTTGTTTGAGAGGTTTTAGAAAAGTCATTTAGTGCAGGTTAGGTTAGGTTAGAATTTAAACAGTTAGAAAGCACAAAAGTAAAGTTGTTTTTTCTACCACCAAAGGGTTCCCAAATTGAAAACAAGTTACTGTCAAAAAAATTAAGCCATTCACAAATCTATTGTTATTACTGTTCACCTAAGAAAAAAGATACCCTTTTCATTTTTTTTTTTTGTTGGACAAAGAGTGTACTTGGGAACGTGAAATTAAATAGTCTGATAATCTTACATACATTTTACTTGACACTGTAATGCAAATCTACCAAGCCAGTGGGAAAGAACATATCTGGATACTTTAGGCAATATTTGAATATGACATTTACATTTTCTCTCATTCAAGAAAATACTTATAATGTAATTCTGTTCCCTGTGTTCGACTTTTTTTTTAATATACCTGGATAGTTGCCTTTTTTCTCTCCTGGTATGAAGGGTCATTATATTTAATCTAAAAAATGTATACATTTGACAAGTCTTGAATGAATATGAGTATACTTATTAAAGTGTTACCTTATCAATCAAATAACCCAATACATAAGTAAAAGACATTGAAACAAAGTGAGGGTTTTATTTCAAGCCATAAAAATAGTGCTACAGAAATTAAGAAGGCATAATGCACAGAAACAAAGGAGGCTGTTCTTTGGAAGTACTGGCAACCAATGTACAAATAATCTGTGCAATTGATTCTACACTATATCTATACAAAATATCCAATAGTGATACATAAACCAGACACACATAAATCACTGAAAATTTATTCCTGTTAAAGCTTATAAATTATATAGGTAATAGACAAGTATATTTACAGCTGCAAGAAGAAATTATGCAGTTTTGAGACTTCTACCATCTCCATTTCGACGAATAAGTCATTGGTATCTAAATATTACATATCTTATGGATGGAGAACTTCCAATACATAAAAAGTCTACCATAGGTAAGGCAGAAATGGTAGATCCCTGACAATTACAAACATCTAGCAGTTCTTATAACAAAGATGCAAGTCACATTCATTTCACATTTAATACAAAATATTAAAGAATGAACCAAGTTACAAGAATCAAATCTGAGAAGAAAATCATATCATGTCTGCCATGAAAACATTTAAAGTTGAAGAGATATAGATTTGGTAATTAACATGAGATTCTGTACATTCATTCCCGATTTTTTTAGAAAATCTTATAAAATCACATTTTGCAAAGAGGAATTCAAACAACACCCACTCAGGTGATTGTTTAGGAATGTAAAAAAAAATCCCTATGATGGACCTATCAATAATAATAATAATAATAATAATAATAATAATATTAATAATAATAATAAAGATAAACACAGAGGAAAGAGGTGGAAGGCTGGCTGACCATACAATTTATCGAATGGTCTGAGCAAGCATGGATATCGGATGGCCTTTGTTTGCATCGGCCTGTTTCTTGTCCTTTTTGTCCATGGCCCAGCATTTCCACATCCGGATGGTCTCATCAGCAGCTGCACTCACTACCATCTGGCCGTCAGGAGACACACACAGCTCCAGTACTCTGCCTGTGTGACCTGTAGAGGGAGGCAACTGGGATTTTAGTCAATGTTCTTGAAAATGCTTTAGATAATAATAGAGGTTATGTTTAGATTTAAAATGCAGAATATGTAACTCTTTGTATTCTTTTTTAAATAACACTGGCTAAGTAATGAGGGAAATTAGTAACAACCTCATCAAACAAACAAAAAGGAAACATACTAAATCTAAATACAAAAAATGGATAATAACATAAAAATCAAGTTAAAAAACTGTATGGAAGTATTCTAATCAAATATCCTAAAATCAGAAGCAGTAATATTCATGACATCATTATACAAAAAAATGAAAAACAGATCCATAAAAAAAAGCCCAAAAGAGCAACAGATATTGATGCAACTTACCTGTGAGGTCAGCCACCTTTGCCATAGATGGGTACTTCCAGATGGTCAGCTGATTGTTAGAGAATCCATGGCCTGATATGACTCTTTGTAGTGTGCAGACCAAACAATGGATGACACCTAAATAAATATATAAATTAATATACATTCCCTTAAACCTAATTTTTAATCCTCATGTATCTATGAAAATATTTAACCACCATACTACTGAGAAACAATAACAGACAATATATTATCATCTGTTATAAACCCAATTGAGGCTGACATCTTTATGTGCCATTGTGAGTGTGGGCCAGAGTTGCAGATGGCAACTATTTACAGGCAGGAAGTCTTACAGCTCCAACATAGCTTGTTCTCAAGTTCAGCTTTGCAAGATCAATCAATCAAACAAGTGACAGTTATAGCCCACGAAAGATCCTAATTTTAAAATCATCATATAGCTATCTACTATATGTTGCTCTTATAACAAGAGAAAAATATGAAAAAAGGTATGAATGAGAATAAATATCTTCACAGCATAAGAGATATACTTGACAGGGTTTGACTGTATCATCGTCAGAAATACATGAACTATTTCTGATGAAGATATAATCAAAATTGGCCAAATGCATCTGTGCTGCCAAGGTATCCATTTTCATTCTACATCTACAATGAACTGTTCAGTGAGAGATATATTAGGCAAGTTTATTAGTACTAGCATTTCGCCTCATTTTGTTATATGAAACAGCCCTGCTGGTAAAGTCTGCTCTGTCTAAACTTCAAAACAAGACTTATAAAAGAAGTAATTTCTAAAACTATCAAGGAACATATTGCATTTTACAGTGACAAGAAAAAAAAAAGGAAGAAAAACAAACAAAAAGAAAAAACAAATAAATAAAAAAAGATTAACGCACTAAATTCAAATACTATTCCATACATATAAAAAGGAAACAAGAAAAAAGAAAAGAAAAGAAACCCAAAATTCTTTCTTCACAATTAACAATATCAAACCAACCTAAATGTTGTGGTATTTTTAAGGCAAATTCCTTGTGCATTCCACAACTGATGTGCTGGGCATTTCCCCCCCCTTTTGAAAGAGATTGTTCTGCACGGACACCAAGCTACAGCCCCGGAAATGAAATTGTCAAAATAAAAAAGAAAGCTGAAAAATTTATTCACAATCTTACAGAAAAATACACAGAAAAAAGAACTTTATTGTTGAAATTTTGAAAATCTGGCACATTAGAATACAGGTACACCACTATTATATGATCATAATCTTTGTGTATTTTATATATATATATATATAATATATATCTAATATATATATATTATATAATATATATATAATATATAATATATATATATATATATATATATATATTATTATTATAAATATATATATATATTATATATATTTTTATATATATATTATATATATATATATATATATATTATATATATATTATATATATATATTATATATATTATTATATATATTATTATATATATATATATATTATATATATATATATTTTTAAAATTTATATATATATAATTATATATATTATTTTATATATTATATATATATATTATTATATACACAAAGATCTATGATGCATAATAGGGGTTGTAACCTGTATTCCTAATGTGCCAGATTTTCAAATATTTTCAACAATGAAGTTCTATTTCTGTGTATTGTTCTGTAAGTATTGTGATATAAATTATTTCAGCTTTTCTGTGCTGTATGTTGACAATTTCATATTCCAGGCTGTAGCTTGGTGTCCGTGGCAGAACAATCTCCTTGCAACGGGTGGAGGGACTGCCGACCGCACCATCAGATTGTGGAACTGCACAACTGGAATTTGCCTTAAAGATACCACAACTAATTCTCAGGTTGGTTTGATATTGTTAATTGTGAAGAACGAATTGTGGGTTACTTTTTCTTTTCTTTTTTCTTGTTTCCTTTTTATATGTATGGAATAGTATTTGAATTTAGTGCGTTAATCTTTTTTTATTTATTTGTTTTTTCTTTTTGTTTGTTTTTCTTCCTTTTTTTTTTCTTGTCACTGTAAAATGCAATATGTTCCTTGATAGTTTTAGAAATTACTTCTTTTATAAGTCTTGTTTTGAAGTTTAGACAGAGCAGACTTTACCAGCAGGGCTGTTTCATATAACAAAATGAGGCGAAATGCTAGTACTAATAAACTTGCCTAATATATCTCTCACTGAACAGTTCATTGTAGATGTAGAATGAAAATGGATACCTTGGCAGCACAGATGCATTTGGCCAATTTTGATTATATCTTCATCAGAAATAGTTCATGTATTTCTGACGATGATACAGTCAAACCCTGTCAAGTATATCTCTTATGCTGTGAAGATATTTATTCTCATTCATACCTTTTTTCATATTTTTCTCTTGTTATAAGAGCAACATATAGTAGATAGCTATATGATGATTTTAAAATTAGGATCTTTCGTGGGCTATAACTGTCACTTGTTTGATTGATTGATCTTGCAAAGCTGAACTTGAGAACAAGCTATGTTGGAGCTGTAAGACTTCCTGCCTGTAAATAGTTGCCATCTGCAACTCTGGCCCACACTCACAATGGCACATAAAGATGTCAGCCTCAATTGGGTTTATAACAGATGATAATATATTGTCTGTTATTGTTTCTCAGTAGTATGGTGGTTAAATATTTTCATAGATACATGAGGATTAAAAATTAGGTTTAATGAATGTATATTAATTTTATATATTTATTTAGGTGTCATCCATTGTTTGGTCTGCACACTACAAAGAGTTCATATCAGGCCATGGATTCTCTAACAATCAGCTGACCATCTGGAAGTACCCATCTATGGCAAAGGTGGCTGACCTCACAGGTAAGTTGCATCAATATCTGTTGCTCTTTTGACTTTTATTTATGGATCTGTTTTACATTTTTTTGTATAATGATGTCATGAATATTACTGCTTCTGATTTTAGGATATTTGATTAGAATACTTCCATACAGTTTTTAACTTGATTTTTATGTTATTATCCATTTTTTGTATTTAGATTTAGTATGTTTCCTTTTTGTTTGTTTGATGAGGTTGTTACTAATTTCCCTCATTACTTAGCCAGTGTTATTAAATAAGAATACAAAGAGTTACATATTCTGCATTTTAAATCTAAACATAACCTCTATTATTATCTAAAGCATTTCAAGAACATTGACTAAAATCCCAGTTGCCTCCCTCTACAGGTCACACAGGCAGAGTACTGGAGCTGTGTGTGTCTCCTGACGGCCAGATGGTAGTGAGTGCAGCTGCTGATGAGACCATCCGGATGTGGAAATGCTGGGCCATGGACAAAAAGGACAAGAAACAGGCCGATGCAAACAAAGGCCATCCGATATCCATGCTTGCTCAGACCATTCGATAAATTGTATGGTCAAGCCAGCCTTCCACCTCTTTCCTCTGTGTTTATCTTTATTATTATTATTAATATTATTATTATTATTATTATTATTATTATTATTGATAGGTCCATCATAGGGATTTTTTTTTTACATTCCTAAACAATCACCTGAGTGGGTGTTGTTTGAATTCCTCTTTGAAAAATGTGATTTTATAAGATTTTCTAAAACATCAGGAATGAATGTACAGAATCTCATGTTAATTACCAAATCTATATCTCTTCAACTTTTAAATGTGTTCATGGCAGACATGATATGATTTCTTCTCAGATTTGATTCTTGTAACTTTGGTTCATTCTTTAATATTTTGTATTAAATGTGAAATGAATGTGACCTTGCATCTTTTTTTATAAGAACTGCTAGATGTTTTGTAATTGTCAGGGATCTACCATTTCTGCCTTACCTATGTAGACTTTTTATGTTTGGAAGTTCTCCATCCATAAGATATGTAATATTTAGATACCAATGACTTTATTCGTCGAAATGGAGATGGTAGAAGTCTCAAACTGCATAATTTCTTCTTGCAGCTGTAATATACTTGTCTATTACCTATATAATTTATAAGCTTTAACAGGAATAAATTTTCAGTGATTTATGTGTGCCCGGTTTATGTATCACTATTGGATATTTTGTATAGATATAGTGTAGAATCAATTGCACAGATTATAGTACTTTTGGTTGCCATTACTTCCAAGAACAGCCTCCTTTGTTTCTGTGCATTATGCCTTCTTAATTTCTGTAGCACTATTTTTTATGGCTTGAAAAAAACATCACTTTGTTTCAATGTCTTTTACTTATGTATTGGGTTATTTGATTGATAAGGTAACACTTTAATAAGTATCTCATATTCATTCAAGACTTGTCAAATGTATACATTTTTTTAGATTAAATATAATGACCCTTCATCCCAGGAGAAAAAAAAAGGCAACATCCAGGTATATTAAAAAAAAGTCGAACACAGGGAACGAATTACATTATAAGTATTTTTCTTGAATGAAGAAAATGTAATGTCATATTCAAATATTGCCTAAAGTATCCAGATATGTTCTTTCCCACTGGCTTGGGAGATTTGCATTACAGTGTCAAGTAAAATGTATGTAAGATTATCAGACTATTTAATTTCACGTTCCCAAGTACACTCTTTGTCCAAAAAAAAAAAAAATGAAAAGGGTATTCTTTTTTCTTTTTTGGTGAACAGTAATAACAATAGATTTTGTGAATGGCTTATTTTTTGACAGTAACTTGTTTTCAATTTTTGGGGAAACCCCTTTTGGGGGTGAAAAAAACAACTTTACTTTTTTGCTTTTTAACTGTTTAAAATTTTAACCTAACCTAACCTGCACTAAATGACTTTTTTTAAACCTCTCAAACAAATAGCCCGAAGTGAGGAACTAATGTGAGTAATTATCTTCTAGTTGAATGAATACATTTGATTATGAATGAAGGAATATTTTTCTATCATCCTTGAGAATGTAAAGTACAAATTCTATATCACTATGAATAATTCTAAGGAAAAAAGAAAAAAAAAGACCATCAAAATAACTGCATAATCTAAGCTTGATTTTCTTGGGTTTTTAATCTATCAACTACTATGACTATTTGTCTTGACATAAGTGAAAAATGTCTGGTGTGCTTGACCCTTCTGTGAGACGGTAAAGGCTCATTACATCAGTAAATTGGATCGGTGTTGGCTGCAGGGAGGAGGCATATTCTTTTTCATGTGGCACCCCTGCTCATTGTTGCCCATGGGGGTACTTAAGAGATGGAGATGCCAAGTAGGGGATCATCATCAAAATGCTTTTTTTAGTGTTAAACTCGGAAGTGTGTTTTTCAGTCATTTGTAGAAAGCTACTGGAAATATAATTATAGGGTTGATGCAGCAGTTAACCATGAATCTGAGAATATAATATTGGAACTTTACATTTATCTGGTTTTCTTCAACTACAATGATATCTAAACTACAAGCATTTTATTTTCTTGAAAATAAAAATCTTATAAAGATTTTGTTTTGAAAACCATTCCTCATACAATGGAGACTTAGAGAACCTTAGCGCCATAAAATTAAAATATAGAAACTATTAAATGGTTAAAAAGAGGATAATGGATATGCTGAATACAGTGGTGATCACTGGTACTGAAAACATCAATCAGACGCTAAATATGAATAATTAAACTGATGGTTCTAGCAGCAGTAAAATCTATATGCAATTTTTGCTTGTTTGGCAAAAAAAAAAAAAAATATATCATTCTCAGATTTTGTAATATGAAATTAAGGGGAACAGTTTGAATGTTTTAACCATAATCCTTAATTTACTGATAATAAAGGAAAGGTTATTGCCTATCTCCAAGTACAGTAACTTCACATGACCCTTGCATTGTCCTGCAGTGTGTACTTTGTAAACTTTAGAGACAGGGATGCAAGAGAGCAGAAGAGAAGGGATGGGGACAGTATTAAAAGAGAAAGAGTATGGAAGAGGAAAATAGAAAATAAAAAAGATGGGGATGATACAATGTAGAAAATATATGAAAGAGATAGAAAAAAAAATAGAATGGGATGGAGTTCAGGTATAATTTATTTCAAGATGATGATATGTAGCACAGCAATGGCAGATACGTGTAAATGGCACCACCACCAATGTAGTAGGTTTATTTAGTAATGCAATTCATAAATATAAATATGAATGTAGAAATCCAGACAGGAAAATAAAAATGAAAAAAGACAACTAAACAAGTATAAAGTAATATCTGGATCAAAATAACATATAAACAATTAAAAAAAATCTAATACCCTTTTGAAATATACGTGCAGACACCTCCGACTACACTCTACATCATATTAACTTTCTATAGTGAATAACCTTTATGGAAACATATCAAAGTGCCTTCTTTGATCATATTACACTTAATAAACAAGCTAAACTGATACTTGGCATTCTGAGAGCTGGTGATGCAATAATAACAATAAACCATTTTCTTTTTATACTTAAGAAAATGGTTGGTAGATTTTCTTATGTCAATAATATGTAAGGGCATGCCAATGTATAAGACAGATGGATGTATTTGTTTTTCTTTTCAATGATGATAATGAAAATGAAAATAGAAAAAAAAAATGATGAGGATAATAAGTAGGAAAATAATAATGATAATGATAATAACAATTAGGATGTGAATAACTTATAGACATAGGCACTGCCATCATTATCATTATTACCATATTATTATCCTCTTTATTATCATCCTCATAAACAGCTTTAATTTCATCATTATTATCATCATGCCCACAAATCTCCTGGTCGTGGGGGGGGGGGGTAGAGGAGGGATCACCTCTGCCTTGACCTCTATTTTTGTATGGGCATTTCCTCTTCTCCTTTCCCTTCCTTTATCTTCTTCACAACCATCTTCTGTTTACTTATCCTAATCGTTAACTCATTTTACCCCTTTGGCCACAATACTTTATCGTATTGCTATATGACCTTCAGGGGCGTCACTTAAGGGGGGGGTATGGGGGTGGTTCACCCCCCATACCCCCCTTAAAAAAGCCTCTTTTTGCAGGGCAAAATCTAGTTCTGCAGGGCAAATTTTCTGGTATTTATAATTTATAATTTTCTACCAATAATACGATATATAATACTGGTTGATGGTCCTTTTCCGGGCTATTTATAAAGAGCTAGTGAGCATTTTCTTTTTCGTGATTTTGCGGGGCAAAAATTATTTTTTCAGGGCAAATTTACCCGTCAACCCCCCAACTCATAACATGAAGTGACGACCCTGCTGGTCGCGATCCTGGGTCTTGCGCCGTTCGAGTCGAAGACGATACCTAATTTTTTTTTTCAGAAATCGGCCTTTTTATATACCCAACTCCGTTTCACGCACGACGCCGCTTAATAAAATATGCAAATGAGTTATTTTCACATTTCAGAGGAAACAAAAGTGTCGTTTTATTCAGAGAGAACCTATTAAACATCGGATCTCAGCACTTCATCATTCGTTTTCTTTTCTGTCCAGTTATTACATAGTACTCGTCTGTAACACCACTTTTCAAAACTATTGACCTTTTTCTGGTCGATCTTCTTCGGCACCCAACACTCAGAACCATAATGAGTTCAATAACCTCAGCTTTGTCAGTAAGGTAATGCTTCGGTCTTTCCAGATGTTATTGTTACGCCGACCGCCTCGTCTCTCTCTGCCACCAACACAAGGCAGGCTAGGCAGACGGCGTGTTATCCACAGGGTCGTGAATACTGAACAGCCCCAAGAGGCACCGAGCACCACAGCGTCCCAGAACACCAAGAGAGGAAACGCCAAGTGGCGAGGCAGGGCACGAAATAAACACAAAATGGCAGTCTTTCCCTTTATTTACACAAGTTATTTACCCGTACACTTTTCTATAGGCACAATCAGGGGAAACCAGCATGTCACACTGCACGATACAGCTTATAACAGGGCAACACAAAATATCAGGTCACAACGGCACACACGAGGTCTTCACAGGAGCAGCACCCAACAACGTCTCTTGGCTTGTTCCTCTGCTCCTTCGCTCACAGCCAGTTGCGTCCTGTTTCCCCAGGATCCTTTTTATGTTAACACATGCCCAGGTCATCCTTTTCATGTTAACACATGTTTCGCACAGAGACGAAGACCCACTGGCGTAGCACTATCCCCCCCTATCAAGCAGACGACCCGTCTGCTCTGACATATCTAAACCCTGAAACAAACTTCAGAAAATTTAAATAAAATTAGTCCTCAGGAACAAACAAAATTCTTTCAAACAAAAGTAACCGTAATTGTAAATCAGTTCTCAAAAACACAAAAATCTTTCATCCAGCGCGGCTTTCTTCGCTCTCGCTGGGGTCGCTCTGGAGGAGGTGTGGGCGGCGGTAGATTGGCAGTGGCACCCTGAGGGGTATCTCCTGCCCCAAGACCTGGCTCATGGTCACCATTGACGTCTGCTGCATCGCCCTCACCGTCCAAATGCTCGTCCTCATCTCGGTCAGCATCTGCCACCTCCTCATCGCCGCTACTGGGCTAACGTCATTTTCTTTTTCACCATGGCCCCAGGAGTAGCTTCCTGGCCCATGGTAACGCCACAGCGGTCCACGTGGACAACAGACGGTCGTTTTCGCCCTCTGCGAATTCGATAGGTGACATCAGAGAGGGCCCGCTACCACTGTGTATGGCCCTTCCCAGGGGCTCTGTAGCTTCGGCGAGAGCCCTCGCTTCCGACGCAGGTTATGCAGCCACACTCTGTCAACTATGTTGTACCTCACTTCCCTCATGCGGGGTCATAGGTCTCCTTCATGCATGGCCGGCTACCTTGAGCTTGCCACGAACTCGTCGGTGCACCTCCGCCAGGTTAGCGGCGCTCCGGTGCGCCAAGTCCTCGAGGAAGTCAGGCAACGGCCCCAAACCAACCAACTCCTTGCTCCCCGACGACTCTTCTGGATGCTCCACTTCCTCACAAGAGCCCAGCTTTGCACCAGCTGGCACCTTCTGGGCCTTATCGGAGAAGTTACTACCAACACTGTAACTAACCCCTCCCCTGGTCCAACAAGGCTCCACCCAACCGCTACGCCATCAGCCAGCTGCAGGTTTTGAATGAGCTCCACGAGGCCCTCTACTCCACGAGTCACTCTTTACAGTTGACACCGGATTCTAGACTCTATCCTGGGGGCAAGGTGCAATCGCTCAGCCGTAACTACCTCTGCACAGCCAACCTCTGGAAGCAAGGGCAACATCTTCACCGTGCACCCTCACCGCTTCCGTCCAAGGTCGACACAAAGCCTTACTCTGCGTCAGGTAGTCAAGGCCCAGCAACCAGTGCTCGTTCAGATCGGCCACATACACTGGCAGCTGCTGCACCGTGCTGCCCACGCCAATACGAGCCTCCACTGGCCCCTTGAGCTGCACACAATGCCCCGTGACACCACACAGTCTCTGTGGTGCATCTGGAAGTCGTATAGTATCAGGCCGCACTAGGGTCTTCTCAGCCCCAGTGTCCACTGTCAGGCGGCATGGCTTCCCATCTACTGAGCCCTCCACCCGCATCGTGCTGGTTTGACGGCAGCTTACCCAAGTCGGGGGCCCCGGGAACCGAGGACGGCTGGGTTTTCGGCCCCCTTCTCCAGCCCTGTCCGAGTTTTCCGCCTGTACCACTTCCTTAGGCCTAGGACATGCACTCGGATAGTGACCATACCTGCCACAGTCCTTGCAGCACTGCTGGAAGGCATCAGAATCCGTCCGGTTGAGAGGATGTGTTCTCCGCTCCCTCCGACACTGACTACGTCTGTGCCCTACCTCTCCGCAGCCCCAACACAAGTCTTGGAAAGTGCTTGGGCTCACCTTCCTCAATGCTACCTTCTCCACTTTAGCCTTCTGGCCCCGGAGGTTACGGCGGGGTTGAGCAGCTGGCCCTAGGCCACTGGCTGCCTTCAGGAAGGCCTCGAACTCCAAGGCCCTCGCCAGCGCCACCTGCAGGTCCTCAGGGTGTGCCTGCTTGACGTAAATTTTCAGCTGCTGGTCCTGCAAAACGTCAACAAAGAAATCGCGGGCCCCGGACCACGATCATCTCTTCCGCAGCCGCGGGTACGACTCCTTACCAGCGCCTCCACATCCTGCCAGCTGGGACAGTGTCTCGCCACGCTACGAGTCCGCTTCTTCAAGCGGGCCCGATATACCTCGGCCTGTGGTGGGGCCCGAAAGGCGTTTCAAAGCCTCTGCCCGCTGGTGTAAGAGGCATATTGGGTGCCGGCAGATGCCCCAACACTTCCACCGCGGGGCCCCTTAGCGCTGTTACCAGCTGCAGGGCCTTCTCTTCCTGGCTCCAGCCCCGGGGGAGATGCCAGCATTTCAAAAATTTGGGGGACATATGCCTCCCGGCCACCTTCCGTCGTACTCAGCTGGCTTAAAGCTTCACAGAATGTCTGGAGGCCGAGGGGCTGCAGGGTGGAGAACGCGTGCCGTGAACTAACACGCCCGGGGGGGAGGACGGGGGTGAGGGAGGCAACGAGGCAGGTTGACCGGGTCCGAGTTTGCCGCCACCTATACCCAAGGGAGCGGTTCCGATGGGTCCCCAGCCTTCTGCAGCGACCACTGGCTCCGACACGACGCTGCGAGGCCCGGGGGGTTCCTGCCACGGACCCCAGGCAGACCCCCGTAAATCTGACACCTTTGGCTCTGTTGCCAGAACCTCGTCTGCCTTCTCTGCTTGCAACGTTACTACCTCGTGACGCCGCCTTTCCGCCTTCACTTCCTCCCTCAGGCCCTGAACCTCGCCCTTCAGAGTCTGCACCTCCTCCATCAGTTCACTCTTCACGCTGTTGCAGGCCTTGTCGGTGTACTGCTGAGTTTCCATCTTCACAGATGCAAGATTGCTCTGTAGCACCTCAACAGTCGGCAGAACTGTTCCTCTGCCTTCCCTTTCCTGCATCTCGACGAGATGGTGCGCCTGCTCGTTGCCCTCTGTGCCTGCTCTTCTGCCCTTTGTGCCATTTCCTCCCTCATACCGGCCAGCATGGCAGTGATCAGGACCATCTGGCTCGGCTTCACCTCACTCGTGCCTGCCTCAGTCATAGCCTCCTCTCCCTTATGGCTGCTGCCATGTATGTATATATATATATATATATATATATATATATATATATATATATATATATATATATATATATATATATATAATATCCCCATTCTATATTTTAAAATCTTGTATTTTATATTCTAAGTTTTCCTCGAGATTTTTATTCACTCGATAATTGCTTTCTAAATTTTTTGAACATTTATTTACAGTATAAAGGATATCTCTTTATATATATATAATATATATATATATATATATATATATATAATATTATATATATATATATATATATATATATATAAAGAGGATATCCTTTATACTGTAAAATAAAAGTGTTCTAAAAATTTAGAGGAAAGCAATTATCGAGTGAATAAACAATCTCGAGGGAAGGAAAACTTAGATTATGGAATAATAAAATACAAAGATATAAAATATAGAAGGGAGAAGACTAGAGAATAGAGAATATAAAAATATAAAATATAAAATATAAAAAATATAATATATGAAATAATTAAAATATAAAATAATAAAAATATGAAACTAATATCAATATAAAATAATAAAAACAAGTAAAATAATATAAATATAAAAAAATAGAAAATATAAAAATAATTAGCAAATGGAAAATAATATTAAAATATACAATAATAATAAAATATAAAGTATAAAATAAAAAGTAAAAAAGATATAAAAAATAGACAAATATAAACCAAAAGAAAATTAAAATTATATAGAATATATAAGATATAAAATAGAGAATAATAAAAAAAATTATATATATATATATATATATATATATATATATATATATAATATATATATATTATATTATTATATATATATATAATATGATTTTATTGATGATTTTTATGCGCTTCATATTATTCAATTTCGTGTTATTCTATTATATTTCGTTTTATTTTATGTTTCCGTTATTTTATAATTTTATATTCTATATTTGATATTATATGTTATATGTTAATATGTTATATGTTATATTATTTTATATTTTATATGATTTATATATTTTATATATTTTATGCATTTAATATTTCTTATGTATATATATATTATAATATATATATATATATATATTATTTTTTATATATATATTATAGATATATATATATAAATAAGAAAATAAAGTAAATGCATAAAATATATAAAATATAGATATATAAAATAAATAACAATATATAAAATATATGAAAATAAAAAAAAATTAAAAATATAAAATGATATAACATATAATATATCAAATATAAAATATACAAGATAAAATACACATGAAATACCCAAATAACACGGAAATATAAGATAACACGAAATATAATAAAATAATTATGAGATAAAATATCAAATAAAATCATAAGATCAATATAAACCAGCTACCGAGTCGGCCAACCAGAACCACTTACCGATTTGTCTTCTCCATCGTAGTGGCCTGGTTGCTGCCTTTTGCATACCTGCCGACCGGAGTGACCTGTTCCTTTTGACCTCCTCGACGGAGGGGGACGTTATCTCCGTGGAGAAGGGGACGAACACTCGTGGAAACCGCCAAACACGAGCAAAGTGTCAACAAACACCTGTTTACTTGTTTTCCCGAAAGCCGTATTAGAGGGTTTACTCTGGTCTGGGGCGTCACTTATGGGGGGGGGGGGTATGGGGAGGTGGTTCACCCCCCCATACCCCCTTAAAAAAGCCTCTTTTTGCAGGGCAAAATCTAGTTCCGCAGGGCAAATTTTCTGGGTATTTATAATGTATAATTTTCTACCAATAATTACATATATAAATACTGGTTGAGGGTCCCTTCCGGGCTACTTAAAAGAGCTAGTGAGCATATTCTTTTTCGTGATTTGCAGGGCAAAAATTATTTTTTCAGGGCAAATTTACCCGTCACCCCCCCAACTCATAACATGAAGTGACGCCCCTTAATGACCTTATTTGCTTTGGCCAATAACGCTTCTGCATGTCCACAAGCTTTGCCTTCTTTAACATAAATAAAAACTTCATTACCTAGGGGCGTTCCTCCCAAACCCCAACCTGTCACTATATTTTTAATAAACCGCTGATGACCTTAAATGTTGACGCGGCAGAAAATGTTCAATGAATAATAAAGATTATTATCATTATTACTTTTATTATCGGCTCATCTTCACATCATTATTATCCTTATTATTATCATCATATTTCATTATTATTGTTATTATTACTATCATTATTAGCATTAGCATTACTGTGTTACTATTATTATTATTATTATTATTATTATATTATTATCATTATAATAATAATAATAATAATAATAATATTATTATTATTATTATTATCATCATCACCATCACTGTGACATTATTATCATTATTATTACTATCATTATCAGCTTTATCATTATTATTGTTATTATTATCATTACTAATACCATTATCATTATCAATGTTATTATTACAATAATGATAATAATAATGATAATAATAATAATAATAATAATAATAATTATTATTATTATTATTATCATTATTATTATATTCCTATCATTAATATCATCATTACAATTATAATTATAATTGTTATTATTATCATCATTATCATTATTATCAAGAATCTATCAAGTGCCTAACACATATATAAGTAACGTGATTATGAAGACCATAACCATTAGTGCAAAGCTCTGAAAGTTTAAAATATTTCTTTTCTTCTTCATCTTCCTCTTCTTTTCTTTCTTTCTTTTTTCTGTCATTCGGAATAACGTTATCAAAAAAGGATATAAAACCAGTATGCCATATTGAAGATCAGAAAGATAACAACAACCGAAATGTGGGAATATGTAACAGCTCTTTCGGCAAAATTCTTTTTCTTTGTCCATCTGCTGTTCATGTCTGGAGGTTGGATTCGAACCTGAAGGAGAAAGGTGTGGAAAAGTTTTAGTTGGAATGCAATATCTGTGTTAGATTTATCATTATTTTATGTATTCATTTATGTTTAATATTTTTTCCCTTGGTATTGTAAAATTTGAAGTCACTCGCTTAACCCGCGATTTTTTTTTTAGGTCTGTTTCTCCTGGATTCTCTCTCTCTCTCTCTCTCTCTCTCTCTCTCTCTCTCTCTCTCTCTCTCTCTCTCTCTCTCTCTCTCTCTCTCTCTCTCTCTCTCCCTCTCTCTCTTAGCCTTTTGATCTCGCTTTTCTTCCTTTTTCCCACTTTTTTTCTTTCATCCTTTCTCTCTCCCCCTCTCCCTTCCCCCCCCTCTCTCTCCTCCACTCTATTCTCCCCTCCCCTTCCCTCCTCGCTCTTTCTCTCCTACTCCCGTCCCTCTCTTACCCTTCCCTTCCCTCCTTTCCCCTCCCCCTTCGCTCCTCTCTACACCCCTCCTTTCTCCTATCCTTCCCCACACCTCCCCTTCACTTCCCCCCCTCCCCTCCCCTTCTCTCTTCTCCTACCCTCCTCTCCCCTTCCCTCCTCTCCTCTCTTACCCTACCCTTCCCTTCCCTTCTCCCCTCTCCAACCTTCCCTTCCCCTTCCCCCTTCTTCTCTCCTCTCCTACCCTCCCCTCCCCTTCTCCCCTCCCCTACCTTCCCATCCCCTTCCCTTCTCCCCCTCCCCCTCCCCTCTCCCCCTCTTCTCTCCTCTCCTACCCTCCCCTACCCTAATTACTTACCTTATTATCACCAATGCCAGCCACCATCAGCGTCTTGGGACGATTGTGAAGAATATCGAGGACAGTATGCCAGATGATGATGACGAACGTGAGGATAATGCAGAACAGAAGCCAAATATCCACCATCTTAAAGTATGAAGTCTTAGGAAGGGCTGCGGACACCTGTAGGAACGAGAGAGAGAGAGAGAGAGAGAGAGAGAGAAGAGAGACGAGAGAGAGAGGAGAGAGAGAGAGATGAGAGGAGAGTGAGAGAAAGAGAGAGAGAGAGAGAGAGAGAGATGAGATGAGAGAGAGAGGAAGAGAGAACGAGAGAGAGAGAGTATGAGAGAGAGTGAGAGGAGAGAAGAGAGAGAGAGAAGAGAGAGAGAGAGAGAGGAGTGAGTGAGAGTGAGAGATAAGAGAGAGAGAGATGGAGAGAGAGAGAGAGAGAGAGAGAGAGAGAGAGAGAGAGAGAGAGAGAGAGAAAAAAAAGAAAGATCGTTAATGGACAAAAAAAAAAAAAAAAAAAAAAAAAATACGCGTAACAATAAAATGAGGACCCCCCACCCCCCACCCCCCCAAAAAAAGTATGAAACCGTTAAATGGAAGCCAAGGGAGTGTATTTATCACCTCCTGTCCATCTTAATGGGTTGTTACGATGGCTCACTGGGTTATTCATGGGCAATTGGATGAACTCTTGAAGACCGTGGCTCTTATGCCTTGAGGTCGATGTTGCATGAATATTGCAAGGGTTCCTGCTTGTACTCATTTATTCAGAGTTAGTTAAAGATTGCGCTGATACCCAATCGTTTTAGTATATTATGTAACGTGCTACTGTTATCCCTCTCATTCTAAATACTGTTATTGTGTGTTTCATTGCTTGTATATTTGTTGTGCATATAAAGAGTGATATAGTCCTTTTGCTATTCATTTTAGACCACTTTGTGATGTTTTACAATAAGCTGTTGAAAAAGAGGAAATTCTTTCGCCTAAGTTTGTTACGATGAACATATGGATATGGTCTGGAGGCAATAGAAAAGTACAATTTTTCCATTCCTAATTTTTTTCCAATCACACACACACACACACACACACACACACACACACACACACACACACACACACACACACACACACACACACACACACACACACACACACACACCAAACTGTCGCTATTGTTTAACTGCATATATATTATATATATATATATATATATATATATATATATATATATATATATAATATATATATATATATACACAATATATATTCATACACATATGTGTGTGTTAGTTTGTGTGTTTGTGTGTGTTTGTGTGTGTGTGTGCTCGCGCGCGCGCGCGCCTGCACGTGGGTGTTAGATGTGGTTATCAACAACCACCTATCCATCTACGTATCATGTATAACAAATACCTGTCAACATGATAACTGTATTACAACTACTACCGCTCGCCAAATGATATATCATTATTTTCGGTCATCAGCACATTACAGTTTGATCCAGGTTCTCAAACAACCTACCATTTGTACAGTATCTTTGCAGACAATAAAAATGCCACACAAATGACTCACAAATCACTCGCAGACATTCATCTCAACCTAAATGTGTTCAGAAATACTCTGAACAGAGTAATGGACTGTTATGACGGTGACTAATTTACTACGGCCGAAAATTAATACTGAGCTCATGATTTAAATAGTAAGAAGTGATGTGATTTGTCTGTCCTCTGTCTTTTCCGGAAGAGGAGGTGGAAAGGAAGAGGAGAAGGGAAGGGGGGAAGGAGGGAGAAGAGAAAGAGAGAAGGACTGAAGGAGAAGTGAGAAGGGAAGAATGGGAAGAAGATAAGATAATTTATTTTTTGGATAAGAAATAACATCCCTTGTGGAAAAGGAAGGTGAAAAAAAGCAGAGGAGAAGGAGGGAAGGGGAGAATGAAGAGAAAGAAAGGGAAAACGGAGAAGGAGAGGAGAAGGATAGACGGATAATTCATATTTGAAAGGAATAAAAAAAATGAAGGCTGTGTACCGTACGAAATTCCCGTTAGAGGAGAATGTGTGATAAAAAGGAAGAAGAGAAAGAGGGAAAGAGAAGAGAGAAGGAAGAGGAGAAGGAGAGATGAAAAGAAGAAAGGAGAGGAGAGAAAGGAGAAAGGGAGAAGGAGAGAAACAAGAAAAATAGAGAAGAAGAGGAGATATATAGCAAGATAGGATAATTCATATTCAACTGAGAAATATCAGAAAAGGGAGAAAAGAGAAGAAGGAAGAGGATGAGACGAGGAGAAGAGAATGAGGGAAGGGAGATAAGAAGGATAATTCATATTCAACGACGAAATAACAAGCAAAATAAAAAAGAAAGGTGAAAAAAAGAAGGACGGAGAGGAGAAAGAGAGAAAGGAGGAAATGAGTGAAGGAAGAGGAGGAAAAGGAGAAAAAGAAAGAGAATGAGATGAGAAAGAGAAAGAGATAGAGAGAAGAGTATGATAATTCATATTCTAATGAGAAATAACAACCGAATTGGCTTAATTGACGTACCTTACGACCTTCTCAACACGTGCTTGTGACCGTTACAGGATAAATAGTTAAGAAGCGCCTTGTAGGGTTACTCTTGACAGTGAAAAAAGGGGGAGTGAGGGTGAGGGGAGTAAAGGAATAGAGAGAGGGGACGAAGGGGAGAAAGGAATAGGGGAGGGGAGGAAGAAGGGAAGGAAGGGGGGAATGAGGGTTAGGGAAGTGAGGGGAATAGGGGGGGGGGAGGAAGGGGAGAAAGGAATAGGGGGGAGGGAGAGGAAGGGGAAGGGGATAGGGGGGAGGGAAGGTTGAGGGGAAGGAGGGAAGGAAGGGGGAAGGAGGGGAGGGAGGGGGGAAGGAAGAGGGGAAGGAGGGAAGAAGGGGAGAAGGAATAGCAGAAGGGAGGGAGGATGGGGGGTAAATAATAGGAGGAGGGAAGAAAGGGGATAAGGTGAGAAGGAAGAGGGGATGGAGGGAAGGAAGAGAAGAAAGAGAAGGAGATGAGAAAGAAGGAAGAGGATGAGTGAAGGTGATAAGGAAGGAAGGAAAAGGGGAAAGGAGAAAGGAACAGGATAATGGGGGAAAAGAAGAGAAGAGAATGAAGAGAAATGGGAGAGAATAAGTGGATGAAAGGGGGTGTAAGGGAGGAGAAAAGAAGTAAAGAAAGGGCTGATAATAGAGGAAGTAGGAGATAACGGAATGAGGGGAAAGGAGAAAGGAAAAGAAGGAGAAAAGATGGAAGGAAGGACTGGATTAAGGGGTTAGAGGAAGGGAGATGATGGGTGGGATAGAGAAAAGGATGAGAAAATGAAGGTAAATGATGAGAGGATGGAAAATAATAGGGAAACACGGAAAGGAAAAGGAGAAAAAAAGAAGAAGAACAGAAACGTAGATGTGAATAACTAGGAAAACCAGGCGATAATGGACGTTAACACAAAGAAAGAGGAGAAGGAGCAAATTATGATGAAAAGAAGGATAGATAAAACTCGAGAGGAAATTGAGTTAGTGTGGGTGAGAGGCGGAAGGTGAAGGAAGATAGAAGGAGAAGAAAAGAAAGAGGAATGAAAGAAAATGGGATAATGGAACAACGCAGAAAATATTGCATGTCCTTTTTTTCAAACGTTTTAGAATCGCGAATCTATTTTCTTTGTGTATTTTTTTTCTTGTTATTATTTCTTTCTCTTTCTCTTCTCTTATCAGTATCTCTGTGTATCTCCCTTTCTATTGGTTTATCTGTTTGTATGTTTTTCCCCCCCTTGTCTATCTATTTTTGCCTAACCGTGTATATGTCTATCTGCCAATGTATCTATCTACATAATTACTCATGAACACACACACACACACACACACACACACACACACACAACCCCCCCCCCCAACACACACACACACTCCCCCCCCCCCCCACACAACCCCCCCTACACCCCCCCACACACTCTTCCTCATTCCCCCCACCCCCACCCCCCCCCTTCCCCCTTAAACACCGACCTGAGTGAAGATCGTAGCCAGAACGAGCAGAGCTGTGAGAGCTGACATCACTCTGACTTCAAACATGTCAGCGCGGAAGAATAAGGTGACGTAGCTGATGACGAGGAGAGTGAGGGAGGGAGTGTAGATGTTGAGGATGGCGTATCTGTAGGAGGGAAGTGGAGGGAAGGGAGGGTGGGAGTGTGGGGAGGAGGGAAGTGGAGAGAGGGAGGGAAGGAATTGGAGAAAGGGAGTGTGGGGAGGAGGGAAGTGGAGAGAGGGAGGGTGGGAGGGAAGGGATGAGTGGAGGGAGAGAAGGAATGGAAGGGAAGGAAGGGATGAGGGAGGGAGAAAGGAGGGAAGGAGGGAAGTGGAGAGAAGGAGGGACGAGGAGAGGAGGGAAAGAAGGATGGGAAGGAAGGTGGACGGGAAGAAGGAAAGAAGGGGACGGGGAGAGGAGGGAAGAAGGATGGGAGGGAAGGAGGAAAGGAGGGAGAGAGAAAGGAAGGAAGGAAGAAGGGACGGGGAGAAGAGGTAGGGTAGGATGGGAAGAGGTGGGAGAGAGGAAGAGGAGGGGGGGAGGGGGGAAGGAAGAGGTGGGAGAGAGGAAGAGGAGGGGGGAAGGAAGGGAGGGTAGGAGGAAAGGGAAGGAGGGAAGAGGGAGGAGAGAAGGAGGAAGGAAGGAAAAGGAGGGACCGAGAGATAGAGAAAACAATAATATTACCAAAAAAACAAAACCGCAGACATTCCCACAAGTCAACAACCCCAATTAACGAATAACTAGGCAGCATAACCAGTAATTTATTCATCTGTGTATCTTTCTATCTATCTATCTGTCTATCTATCTACCTATTTATCTATCTATCTACCTATCTATCTATCTACCTATCTATCTATCTACCTATCTATCTATCTGTCTATCTATCTATTTATCTACCTATCTATCTATCTTCTCTACCTATCTATCTATCTATCTATCCATCTACCTATCTATCTCTCTATCTACCTACCTATCTATCTATCTACCTACCTCTCTACCTATCTATCTATCTACCTACCTATCTACCTACCCACCTATCTATCTATCTATATCTATATATTCAAAGTTCCCCCCCCCCCCCAGAAATATACAATCAGTCTTTCTCTCTATCACTTGCGCATCTCACTCCTCGTTTGTCTTACCCCGATCTCCGTATCAGTTCCAGCTTCACCATCAGTGTCGCGAATTCCGCCCGATTGTCGACACTGAGCGTCGTTTCTCCAACAGCATACTCCATCAACAGCTAGAAGGATGGGGGGGGGGGGAGGGGAGGGGGGAAGGAGGAGAGAAAGAGGGAAGGGAGGAGAGAAAGAGGGAAGGGAGGATTGTGGAGGGGAGGGGGGGTTAAAATGGGGTGAGTTATATTAATTGTATTAATAGAGTTGTATTGCAGTTGTTCACGAGAATTTTGCGTGTGGTAGATCACACTGATCGGCGGAAGAAGATAAGAGTTTGGAATATTGGAAAAGGGAGAGACAGAGGAAAAAAGAGGGTTATTTTTTATATATCTATCTGTCAAGCTAGATATCTAGGTTGAAAAGAGAAAGATGGATGGATAGACACGCACACGCACACGCACACACACATACATGTTTATATAGATAAATAGATAGATCTAGATATATACAGAAATACAAACACACACACACACACACACACACACACACACACACACACACACACACACACACACTCATATATATATATATATATATATATATATATATATATATATAGAGAGAGAGAGAGAGAGAGAGAGAGAGAGAGAGAGAGAGAGAGAGAGAGAGACCAAACAGAACGAACAGGAGAGAGAGAGAAAAAAAAACGAGAGAAAAGCAACAGAAAACGGCACTCCCCAAACGGAAAGCAGAAAGAAAACGGGACATAGTATCATCGCGGGATAACTCCTCTAAACCGAGCCACATCGCCCACCTCTGATCCGTTATATCTGGCGGTCGAATTGTGATTGAAGCCGATATAGTCAGACGTCGAACCAGAAATCCTGAGCTTCATGTAGCAATGTTGGGAGTCGAACGGATAGAGGGTCAGGTCAAAATGGCACTTGAACTGGATGCTGTATTTCCTTGACATGGATAGAATCGTCGACGCGCCAGGGTAGAGTTCCACTGTCGAGATAATTATGATTTAATTAAGATTCATAATGATCTGATTGTAATCTATCTACTAGAAAAAAACACGCAAATGTAATTGACAATCAATCAAGATTTTTATAATTTTGTTTTGAACTTATTATGACCTATATTTATCTTTAAAAAACGTAATTGATTGTGAATCAATATTATCTAATTATGATCTATATCTATTAAAAACATAATTATTATTGAATTTCATTTAAAATTGCGGTGCTTATAATCACACTTATATCCTGTATGATAAAAAGCTGTTTAATTTTTAGTATATATTATGTATAATTCATATGAGTTCCTTGTTCATTACCTTTCCTTGATTATTGCATTTATTTTCTTATTTCGTGTTTATGTCATTATCTATTCACTTGTTTTTTCTTCAGTATAACTTATTATTCGCTTATCTACAAGTCTGATTATCGATGTCTATGTCATAATCTCTCAGTCTGTTATTATTGTATATATGATTATGATCATTTTGTGATTATATATGTTATTCGATTTATATATGTGTTTGTGTAACTGGTCACTCGTCTATCTTTCTGTGACTATTATTTATTACCATACATAAATACACCACACACACTCAGATATCCACCATTTATCTCTCTCTGTAATATGCCTATTCTTTACGCCCAACTAACTTTCTACATACATTTGTTTATGAGAAGGAGAATCCCCCCCCAAAAAAAAAGAGAAGAAAAAAGAAGAGAGAGAGAGAGAGAGAGAGAGAGAGAGAGAGAGAGAGAGAGAGAGAGAGAGAGAGAGAGAGAGAGAGAGAGAGAGAGAGAGAGAGAGAGAGAGAGAGAGAGAGAGAGAGAGAGAGAGAAGACGCACCCACGTCCGGTCTCGTCAGGTCCGTCAGGAAGGCGCCGTCGCCCCGAACCACATAGAGCGTCGAGTCGATGTCGACGACCGTCCTCATGTTTCCGTCCGTGTTGGTGAAGAGGATGGTGGGCGCCCACAGCTTCTGCGCCAGGTGCCACGGGATCAGGTTGAGGGAGGTCGTCACCTTCAGGTTCTGGTAGGTGACTCTGCTGTCGAGCCAGCTCAGCGCCAGCACGAAGGAGGCGTCCATGATCATGTCGGTCGAGATGATGTTGATGGTCTCGATGAGGACGTCGGCGGAGAGCAGGAGGACGCCGGAGGGGTTGAAAGGGGAGCGCGCCGGGAGGGTCTGCTCGTACTGAGGACCGAATTCGACGATGGCGCAGCGGACCTCGTCGCTTTTGTCGCGGCAGTCGTACTTCATGTCGCAGCGCAGCCTCATGGCGATGCAGGAGCCGTCGTCGCAGGCGTACTCGCCGTCGCGGCAAGAAATCAGGGACAGGTATCTCGGCCCCGGATCCTCGTCGCACTGCGGCTGCTCGAAGTTCCAGAGCCTCCTGCCGACCGGATGCTCGTTCTCCGTGGCGTTGAGCGTCGCCATGACAACGCCTTTGATTTCGTCCCTAAACAGCCACAGCTCGTTTGTGGAGTCGATGACATAGCCCGTGTAGCCCTGGAAGGTGGTATCGTTGAGGCCGACCTTCGACGAGGTGAAGTAGTAGTGCCTCGTCTCCTCCTCGCAGATGCCCCTCAGCGTCCACACCTGATGGCTCGGGATCCTACACACCGAACAGCTCTCCCTCAGGCACTGCGTATCGGACACGTACACGCCAAGGGTCGTCAGGCAGTTCTGGAATTGCCATCCGTTGGGCTCTCCGGATCCCCAGAAAGGATCCCCGCGTTTCGGAAAGGCGAGCACCTCTCCCGTGAAGGCGTCTCTCCACTCGTCCTCCTTCGCCACGTCGGTACCGCCCACGAAGAGCCGCCCGCCGTTGCAAAGATGGGAATAAGGCTTGATCAGGTCGTGGGTGCTCATGACACCTGGCGGATGCGAGAGGAAAGCGGGTCACAGGTTGCGATGCGGACGCACTAGGTGGACATTTCTAAGAAGCTATGCAGATACGATAAAAGTTATTGCATATGCTGATGTTCACTGATGTTCTCAAAAGCATTACTAACTGCTAGACTTTACCTGGAATGGTCGTGGGGGATGGGATGTAGCCACCCATCGCCTTGCAAGTAGAGGCTGCAGAAGGGAATGACTGAAGAGCCAGAAGGATGTACGTGGTATTATCTACATCTTTGTCGCACACCTGAAAATATTACCGGATAAAGATCACCATTATCCATCACATATCTTGCTGACGTGACCACATTCTAAGTCTTTATAATGGTTAGTTAAAAAAAAAATCTTTACAATGGTTAGGTTTAAAAAGAACAGTTTCGTTATTCTTACCTTGCTGTTTGGTATGTTCTCGATAGCCACTTCCGTCAAGTTCCACTCTCCTTCCCACGATACGAGGTCACCTTCCAGGTCAAGTGAACAGTCGGATAATTCTCTGACCTGTTTTTCAACGAGGGCACGACTCCAGAAATTAACCTGGGGAAAAGAAAAATGAGGAAGAGATACAAGAAAAGGGGATGAGATTTAGTAAAACGAAGACTGCAGCAAGAAAGTAGATTATTAAAAGGTACGCATTATGGAGTCAGAAATACATCTTTTATTTATACACATACATATTATTTATACTTTTCTTTCTTTATCACAACAGAAACTCACCAAATACCAAAATCACTCAAACTAACAACTCAGCAAACTCACACATCACAAACCTGAGTAATCTGCCCACTGAAGGCATATATCGAAGCCATATTCACACCAAGGCCTAAAATCAGATGTTGAACGTCAACTCTCCCTGCCTCTACTTCCTCCTCTCGGATCACTTCTCGTCCGTCTAAGTACAGTACCAGCTCTGAAGACAAGCTGAAGATAATGTGAGTTTGTATTTCAGTACATTTTTTTGCTTGTAAGAACACGTGGAATGGAGGACACGTGTGTACTTCAGGTTATAAAGGGGTAATTCTTTATACGGGGTATTGACAAGGAAAGGGGTTTCTTTTGTATTCATCAACACAATATTGTCTGTACATGCACGATCGATGATCATGGATAGTTCCTTTTCGTGTTTCGTTTTAGTGCATGCGTACGTGTTTTTTACATTCTTGTAGGGAACTTCTGAATATTTTTTTTCTAGGAAAAGAAGTATTTTGTCTCGCGCCGGGTTATATACTAAATCATAATTCCTTTGTAGGGTATGTTGTCAGTTACGAGTGCAGATCGAAGATGACGTACGGTGCCCAGTACATAACCAAGAATATGTGTTGTCGGTGCATGCTATATAACCAAGGGTATATGTGTTCGGTCACCTATATATATAAACGAGATTATGTATTGTCGTTCACTCACTCAACCAACAGCATGTTGTCGGTACCAATCCATAGCTAAGAGTTTGTGTTGTCGGGAAATAATGCACAGCCAAAATTTTTTGTTATTGGAAAACTAATAAACAACCAAAATTATGTGTTGTCGGTAACAAGATAACCAATAGTATGTCGTCGGTAACTATTACACACCCATAAGTGCGTGTAGCGATAAACCAACACAGAACCAAGAGTACATGTTGTCGGTGACCAATACAAATAACAAACCTGTTGTAAGTTCCACATAAATGGTACCATCGCCAAGTCTCCAGGTCGCGCGGTAGGTCGAAGAATTTGGAAAATTGTCCGATGCGCTGACGAATGGTCTTGAAGAGAACTTGCAAGTAAATGACTGCAGAGAGATGGGAGGTAGATGCATGAATCGTTATGTATATATCTAGTTGAATATCATAAAGCAGGGGTGTCCTATATACACCGTTCGGCTATAGCTTTAAATGTAGTTATCGGGTCTAATCGTTGCTCCGGTCATACCTTGTGTTTTGTGTGATTTAACAGTCTCTTCTCATATAGGCTTGGCCACTGTTTTTTGTGTTTTCTGCATAATAATAATAATACCATATTCTGAATCAAATGTTCTTTATATTTTACGTATAATGTTCTATGTTGTGTTAAAAAAAAAACATTAAGGGTCCCATTTTAGCTCATAAATTAACGGTATCTAACCCACATATGGGATACTCTATACTATATCTAACCCGCCTGATATAAAGAGTTAAAGAGAAGTAGAGACTGTGAGAGACAGAAAGCAGAGAAATTGATAGACAGACAGAAGGACAGAGAAATTGATAGAAATTAAAAGAAATATAAAGAGAGGGTTAGAAAAAAACAGAGAGAGAAAGATACAGCATAAGCCGGATGGAGAGGTAGAGGAGTAGATATATGTATATCCCCTAAGCAAATAAATTAATGCACATTAAGATAAACAAGATACCGGCCCAAAGTAACCTAAGCGAAGATAATTTTGAAAAAAGGACTACATAAAAAAAAAAGAATATGACCATGTGGATCTGTGTGTGTATCTGTTTGCTTGTGCGTATTCGACATTTGTACCTATGTGCATGCGTATGTGTGTGTTTACTAGTGTGCGAATATATACACATATTTTCATGTATTATTTGTGCTTAATATTAGTTCAATATCGAAGCAGACGATCTAATCTCTCCTTACACCTGTCCGTGCTGGCCTTCGCGCTAACGAGACTGGACACCTGGCGGAAGTAGAACACACGAAATCTCAGACAGATCGTGTTGTCCTCGATGGTCAGGTCGCTCAGGTCACGGGTAAAGGTGGCGAAGCTGGGTAAGGAGGTCACCGTCGCGGTTGAAGGTCATGACACGCAGTCCGTCTGGAGGTGTGGAGGAAAATAGGAAATGGGGGTATGTTTATATGTGTGTGCGTGTATGTAAAAACACGCACGTACGCACAAGCAATCAGGCGCACATACACGCACGCACGCACACACACACACACACACACACACACACACACACACACACACACACACACACACACACACTCACACACACACGATAGAAAACACAACATTTACTGAAAACGAGGCAGCAGTTCGAAATCCTACTGGATACATACACACAGACATACATTCTGAATTAAAATGAGAGGAACTTTATTAAATTTTGGCAACGTTAGACAGGCAAAAGCATGAATATCCAATCCGGTTCATATCAAAATCAGAATTCTGGTTTCATCCGACTTGGTTTTAAAAATTACAATTGAATCAAGCGGATGGCAATTTCAGTATGTAAATACGTACTGTCGACCTAAGTATACAGCTCAGCTTATGACCAATGACTTGTAACTTTGGGGAACTTGTTATAAGTTAGAAAAAGTTTGATATATAATGTTTAAATGCAACCAAGACAACATTCCTTTTTACATAATTGAGAGAGAGAGAGAGAGAGAGAGAGAGAGAGAGAGAGAGAGAGAGAGAGAGAGAGAGAGAGAGAGAGAGAGAGAGAGAGAGAGAGAGAGAGAGAGAGAGAATAGAAGCACAATGCCGTTTCTGAAAAAAGACAAGTGTTGCCTTTCAGTTGGAATTATTAATGAAAAAAATGGCTTTCATTTGAATGGTGTTACGATATTCTCGTTGATGGCTGGACCCTTATATATGAATATCTTAAATAATGCCATAGAGATAATGGGATAAAGCATATTCTGGTTAATTGCAGGGAAATGAAATATTTGAACTAAAAAAAAAGTGAAGTTTCATTTAAAGTGTTTTTAGTCATTAAGTCTTCTAATAGAAAAGACATTCGCTATATTTTGAGTTTTGAGAAAAAAAATCCCTAGTAATATACTACATATACACATTCATAATAGTGTATCAGTAAAAGTTACGGTATTTTTTCTTTATTCTGAACACAATATTATTTTTGTAAGTGGCTGTTGATTGAGCCTAGACCCACTTCTGTGGCTAACCTAAGACTAAATATACTGAAGTAACAACACGAAGAGGACACGTAAAATGTTGATTTATGTGCAAGGAAACTGTTCATTATTTTGTGTGTGTTGTGTCTCTTCATAGATATTAGTGTATCTAGAACTTTTTGCCATAATTTCCCCCTGATAGCAAGATACAGAATGTCAGAAAATTAGAGGCAGACAGAACACATAACTTACTGCATTTTTGTTGTTCATTGCATTACAAGTAACAGGACAATCATTATTTTTTTCTTGTATCCAGTAAATATTTCATAATACAATTATGAATGAAACTGCACCTAAGTTCAAGCCAATATTGCCAACTGAACAGACGTTACGTAAACTGGACTGCCAAATTTGAACACTGATAAAAAAAGTCTCCGTGAACATATTTATCGTTAACTTCGAAGCAGCCGTGACAAATCATTCAATATATACACGTAATATGAATATATCACCCATATTTGTGTTTTTGCTCAGCTATCTTATCAGTATTTACTCACTCATTATTTCTACGTCTGCTTATCTGCCTGTTAGTTTATTCATCTATACATACATTTCCGCATCTGTAAATGAACAACACGACAAACTTTCGATACCATAATCCACAGGAGGTCGGCCGAGAGAAAGAGAAAGAGAGAGAGAGAGAGAGAGAGAGAGAGAGAGAGAGAGAGAGAGAGAGAGAGAGAGATAGAGAGAGAGAGAGAGAGAGAGAGAGAGAGAGAGAGAGAGAGAGAGAGAGAGAGAGAGAGAGAGAGAGAGAGAGTAACCTATAATCACACATAGCATTAAAAACGACTACATAATGCCTCCCCATAAAAAGAAACTTAAAGAATGCTTGGTTATTCGCCTCTTCCCCCGAACGTCCAGAATATGCATCTGTTTCTATCACCATCACAGTTAATTCACGGGGAAACGTGTTACAATTTAATATATTCTAACAAATAACAATCAACACGGCACCCTCTAGAAATAAATAATTACTGACTGAACACCTGGAGAACCTGATGTACCACATAATCAAAATCGCCATTGGGATGAAGATCGACAGCAACATCGTTAGACAGGAGAGGACAGACCAACCCAGACCTCTCGATCAGGTATACAGCACAACTTGCAGACGTTGTTAAAAGGTATATAAAGGAGAGACAGAACAATAACTCCAACAAGTCGGCCAGTCGACGCCGACAGCCACGTTCCTAAAGCTTCTATTATTAGACAAGAGTTCCGCTGGGGAGAGAGAGAGAGAGAGAGAGAGAGAGAGAGAGAGAGAGAGAGAGTGTAACCTACTATCATCGCATCGCAAATCACAGGACAATCATTTTTTTGTGTTCACTGACTCAGATTACAAAGGAAATCCTACCAACTTTTTTTTTTCAGCTGAATTAGCTTTAAGTGAATTATTTGCGAAGTAGCAATATTGCCAACTGGACAGACATTACGTGTTGCCGCCACATTCAAACACTGAAAAAGGACAACCCTTCACATCATTTCATATATCTACATAATTTGAATCTATCACTCTTGTTGATTATTTACTCACTTATCTGTATCTTTTTACTTACTCACCTATCTCTATCCTTTAACTACTCCCCTATTTATCACTCGTATTTACTTATCCATCGCTCGCGTCGCTTATTTACTCGCCTATCTTAATATCTGCTTATCATCCCACCTATCATTAAATCTATCCACACAGGTTTCTGTATCGCTTATGGAGCAAGGCAACAAACTTTCGTGCTTCGATATTATAATCCACAGGAGATTTGACGGTCAGGGGATTCTCCATATATAACGTTAAGACTTTACCGATGTCTCCCCATAACAAGAGGATTAAAAGAAGGCTGGGTTACTGGTCTTCTTCCTCCGAACGTTAAAGATTGGCACCCGTATTTCACTCCATCACAAATTATTCACCGGAGACGTAAGGACGAAAAGAATTTAAAGAAATGGAAATAAACAATAACCTACAGGTTAATCTCCAAAAAAATAAGCGATTGTTGGCTGAACATCTGGAAGTACTGATCACCCCAAAGGTCTCAGCCAGATATACAGCATATATACCTTGCTACAGGGTATATAAATGATAGACAGAACAGCAACTCTGCCAATTAACGAAACGGCCAACATCGTTTATATTTTCTGACGTCACAAGATTACACGAGGAAAACCCTTATTCAAGTCGACGCTGACAGCTATCTCTTGTCCCAAGCCTCTATTTCCAAATCAGGCTTAGTTCGATGACGAAGGAAGATGGTACAAGCGACACTAATGGAATCAACGAATAACATAAATATCACGAGCTATCTAAGGTCCTGTGTGCAAAATTACCTGCGTCCTGACAGCTATATATCTTTCTGTATTTCGAGTATAATATGTCCTGATCCATCAATATGGCAAAAAGGTCAAAGGCATCATCGGGCATTTTTTTTTTTCTTGTTAAGTTCAGTATTTGTGTACATGATACAAATTGCAAAAACAGATTCCCAAACTCCAGGATAAGACAAATACGTAATTTATATTCATAGAATAAACCATGTCAAAAAGAAGAAGAAGAAAAAGAGGAAGAATATAGTTGAATATGTTAAATAATCTTTCTGATTTACATAAAACCGGATATAGCAGACGAACAAAAACTATGTATTAAGGGACTGAATGCATGCAGTACCTTGTTATAAGACAGGAACTCAAAATTGTCCTCTACTGTTCTTGTTTATAAAGAAAATCAAACCTGATATATCTAGTAATGCATGTTGGAAAGATGTAGACCTTGGCAAGTTCATGGAAAGAAATTACATAAAAAATGTAAGATAAAATACTTTTACAGCAGTAAAAAAAACAAACAAACTCTGTGTAACTTACACTTGTGTGTAAATTCAAAGTAATCAAAGGTTATTTCATGATTAACTGTAGCTTTTATGTCAAAGGATATATATCTACAATACCTTCACATCCCCTTATCATTTTTCCGTTCAAATAAAAATATCTGGAGTGACTCATTCCACTCTATAAATTGAGCTCATATCTTAAAATTTCGACTGCGAGGTACCTTACTGTTCAGCTCATTGTATTGTTAATCTTAATCGTTCCTTTGCAAAGTTCTTCATACGTTCCCACTAAAAATTCTACTCACCTGCTTGCGGTCTGGACGCCACTACGAGGACAAACAAACAGAGCTGAAGACCTACCATCGCGAGACAGCAAGGAAAACAATTGCAACAGAGGCGCAACTTTCCCTCTGAACTAAACGAGATACTTTATATCATGGTACGTTCTACACAGTGGGAGAACGTAACAGGCGAATCTGGAACGAGGACTCCGGTCGAACTCTATATCCTGCCCTGGCCACGTTCTGGCAAGGTCTGCGAGGTGCGTTTACGTTGAACACAAGGCGATGCCGTTTCGGTCATGCACTTGTAATGAGAACAGGACCCGGTGTGCCTATTGATGGTACTTGTGTTGCATTCTTTGTCAATAGCAATGGATTTCTCTGTCTCTGTCTCCCTGACTGTCTGTCTGTCTGTCGTGTTTGCCTCTCTCTCTCTCTCTCTCTCTCTCTCTCTCTCTCTCTCTCTCTCTCTCTCTCTCTCTCTCTCTCTCTCTTCTCTCTCCCCCTCGGAAATGTTTTTTTTTCTATTCTGTTGGATTATTGCATAATTATAATAGAAAATAAATATTCAAAATCACAAATGAAGACTCATTACACAAAGTTTATATAAAAAAAAATAATCAGAAAGACAACACAATTGAAATATTATGTTTATAATAAATACAGAGAAAGAAAAGAAAAGAAAGGTATGCAGAAAAAAAAAAAAACAGTCGAATGGGTGAAGTTCCCCGCCGGTTTAAAATAATGGTGATGATGACGCTAATAACAGTAATGATGATAACAATAATGGTAATAATAACCGGAACAACAATAACAATAATAATGATGCTAATAATAATGACCATTATCATGATGCTAATGATAATAATTAAAACAATAATTATAATAATACTGACAATGATAATGATAATTATGATTGATATACTAATACTAATAATGAAAATGATGATAATAGTAAAGATGATGATGATGACGATGATCATGATAATGATAATAATGATAATAGAATAATAATAATAATAATAATAATAATAATAATAATAATAATAATAATAATAATAATAATAATAATAATAATAATAATAATGACAATAACAACAGTAATAACTATAATAATAATCACAATAATGGCAACAATAATAATAATAATGATATCAACAGCAAAACAATAATAATAAAGAGTAACAGTGAAAACAACAATGATAATAATAAAGGCAGTATAAACTGGGGAAATAATGAACAAGCATTAACATCTCTATACTGATAATAAAGGTTGATAAGGTAATTATAATGTTATCATGAGAACTGCGTGATATTTAGAATACTGATTATAATCTCACTGATTTA
>NC_051387.1:57099879-57107379 GCF_015228065.2 Penaeus monodon
GAGATGGTGACTCGATAAAAACACCGGGCGGAAGGCAACGGCAAACCACCGCTCTAAATTGCCAAGAAAATCTTGGAAATCCATGATCGCCAACGTCCTTGTGGGACAGGGCACTTAAACATATATATATGCGTACATATATATATCATCATCATCATCATCCTCAGCCTGTATCAGTCCACTGCAGGAAGTAGGTCTCTCCCAATCTTTTCCAATTTTTATTGCCTTGCGTTTTTTGTTTATAGTCTTGGCCCCCCAAAATTCGTTATTTCGCCACGTCATCTTGTCACTAACCTGGCTCTTGGTCTTCTTATGTTATCTGTATCTTATTGTTACTTTGTTCATCTGTCGTCCTATTTCCGACGTACATGACCTGCCATTTATCATTTTTTAAAACGCTCTTATACACATCTTCCACTCTGGTGTGTTTGTTCCCTGATCCATATCGCCCTCATACAACCTCTTAGGCTTAATTCCTAGAATCAACCTTTCCATATCTCTCTGGCCACTTACTAGTTTCCTCTCCAGTAATTTAAGCATAATGACAAGGAACCTATGCAACTGAGTATGCGCTCCACCAAAGATTAATGCATCGCTGTTTTTCCTCTTCACTAGATATGTTTGTCTGTATGAGTTACCCTAGATATATATACTTGCACACTGCCTCTAGCGCCTTGCCTTGTACATGCATCTTTTCGAACCGAACACTACTGTTGAACATGACCTTAGTCTTTTTCCTGTTCATTTTAAGTCGAACTTTCAGACTTTCTCCATTCATATTGTTTATTAATTGCTGTAGTTCGTTTACTGATTCGCTGAAGAGAACAATGTCATTTGCCAATCCTAGATTGTTTGTCCCTTTTCCGTTCCATCCTAGCTTCTTGAACATTTCCTTTGATGTCAGATGGCGACTTCCATGTTCACTTCCGTTCTAACCCTCTTTCATGTCTTTGCTTTGCAGAAAGACAGCAAAGTAAGCCTTTCTCGCAGGGGCCAACCTCTCTAGCATGGACTTAGGAGTAGCAATATACGGTCCTGCTCACTACAACAGAGTATAACTCCCGTGAGCATGGCCTTGAATCTCAGAAGCGCATATATGTGATTGGATTTTATACACCCGCACCCTATGCGTATATGCTGATTGCCCTTATGCTTATGTTCACACAGTAAAGACGCAGCTGTTCGCCCGCACATACCCTAAGTACTGCACATATGCTCATTATTATGCACATGCACATACATGTATCCAAGCACATACGAACGCAGAAGTGCTCATACATCATACATACATAATATATATATATATATATATATATATATATATATAATATATATATATATAGATATGCATATCTATATATATATATATATTTATATATTATATATATATATGTGTGTGTGTGTGTGTGTGTGTGTGTGTGTGTGTGTGTGTGTGTGTGTGTGTGTGTGTGTGTGTGTCTGTGTGTGTGTGTCTGTGTGTGCATGTATGTCTATTAATTTATCTGTTTATTACTTATCTCTTCACACACAAACATATATGTAAATATCTAATGTCTTTAGAAAACTCTTGTATGGTCAGTTTCTACAATCATTTAGAGAATCTTATCATTCAGTACCTTGAACTTGTTAACAAAAGAGACTGTAACCAGCGATGTATTAAATAGCTTTATATAAAATTTTACACACACACACACACACACACACCACACACACACACACACACACACACACACACACACACACACACACACACACACACACACACACACACACACACCTCTCTCTCTCTCTCCTCTCTCTCTCTCTTCTCTCTCTCCTCATCTCTCATCTCTTCCTCTCTCATCACACACACACACACACACACACACACACACACACACACACACACACACACACACACACACACACACACACACACACACACACACACACAGATATGTCACGTTTGCTATTTGCAGCCACAAAAAGACTTTATTGGTTTATAGAACATATATAGAACTTTATTTATGTTAAACATGTTAAAATATCGTTATAGATAGTAGTGGAGATTAATTACGATTTAAACCAAAAGGTATAACAGGAAAAAAAATCGATCTCGTATTTCATGTTCTAAAAGTAATCTTTATTTTATATTTATTTTATCAGTTATCATTTTTTTTCTAACTTCTTATTGATCATACCTCCTCTTTCTCGTCATTCGAAATGTATCTCTAAGATAAATTATTAATATTTTTTTCTATGATCGTGTTAAGAAATGGAAACGTTCTCGTTAATATGAAGTCACGTTCAAAACTCGTGTCAAACATGTTTCGAAATCCGTCTCGAACACCTGCATAATGTGGAACTCCTTGTTTATATTGTATGGGCTTCGAAGCTTCTTTTACAGTAACATATTTGTCCTTGGAGAGGTCGAATAGTGTACAGCTACATATATGAAAGTAAATATTGACATATGAATGTATAACATTATGAAGGCTTGGCGAGGTTTCGTGTGGTTAGTGAAAATTTGAATAACTCATGACGTGAAGGCGGACATGAATTATGAAAAGCGTGAACGAAATCGCATGCTTTCAAGTGTGTTTCCTCACTCTTATATATCTTACTATCATGAACGTAAGTCGGTTTATGTGCGTCTCTCCACAACGACAACGTTTCCTGGAAGCACAGGAAATGTCTGGCGCGTTGAGTCACCAGCAACTATAATGCGGTTTTCTTCGCAGGCAGAGGAGCAGACCAGGGCCTGAGAACTTGGTTACATCACGTTAAAAGGCACACGGAAACTTTATATTTACATATATACATGCTCACACACACACACACACACACACACACACACACACACACACACACACACACACACACACACACACACACACACACACACACACACACACACACACACACATTTATATGTATAAACACACCCAAAACATAATATACTTTTGAAAATATGACAAGAGCTCTTTTGTAAGCAATATTATTGATGTCGATATTTCAGACACACAAATAATTTCAAACATTAACCTCTGAGTTTTCCTCCCACTCAACGCCAGCTTTCAGAAACAAACACACCCAAAGAAAGAAACAATAGAAATCTACAATTACACAGACAGACACCCATAATAAACGGAACTGAATACAGAACTACACATCAACTTATACCGTATATTTACGTTCTCCGCCTCTTAATCCACACTTACCTAATCCCAACTACACCCAAACAAACACAGTAAGCCCCGCACCTATCCACACTTACCCACACAAGCCCCTACCTTCATACACGCACAAACACATCAATCCTTACACATGTCCACACCTTCCCACACAAACAGCAATCCCCACACCCGCCCACACAAACACACCAACCTCCACAAACATACCAACTCCTCACCCACCCACACAAACACACCAACCTCTCACCCGCCCACACAAACACACCAACCCCACACCCGCCCACACAAACACACCAACCCCACACCCACCCACACAAACACACCAACCTCTCACCCGCCCACGCAAAAACCCCAACCCCAGCACCTACTCCCTTAGAAAGCTCCCCCCCCTCTCCCTCCCTCACTCACACCCACACACCAACAAGGCAACCATTTCTCCCTTCCTTCCATCTCGACGTCTCCACCCGAGCTCTAATTGGTTCGGGAAAGAATCACTTAGTGCAGTTAGAGCCTTGTGCAAGGGAGCGTAACTTATACGTCTCCCTGGCTGGCTGTGCAGTAGGGCCACGCGATCCGGTATGGCGGCAGCGGTGGGATTTCTACACGGCGGTACTTTCTCTTCATTGATGATTCGGTGTCTTAGGATTGGCAGTTCTTTCCTGGTTGGTTGTCTGTTTTTTTTTTTTTTTATCAAATTAGATTTGCCTCTATCAACATCTTCGCTGTTATCTTAATTCATACATGTGCGCGCGCATACACATATACATACATGCATATATATATATATATATATATATATATATATATATATATATATATATATATATATAAATATATATATACATATTCATATATATATATATACATATTCATATATGCATGTATAGTATGTGTAAACATCAGATAGTAAAGTGGATTATATGATTCTCTCTGTCTCTGCCTGTACTGTAATGTCTGTCTGTCTGTCTTTTGTCTGTCTGACTGTCTGTCTGTCTGTCTGTCTGTCTGTCTGTCTGTCTGCTCTCTCTCTCTCTCTCGCTCCCTCTCTCTCTCCCTCCCCTCTCTCTCTCTTCTCTCTCTCTCTCTCTCTCTCTCTCTCTCTCTCCTTCCTCCCTTCCTTCCTTCCTTTCCTTCCTTCCTTCCTTCCTCCCCCACTCTCTCTTCCTTCCTTCCTTCCTTCCTTCCTTCCTTCCTTCCTTCCTCCCCCCCCCCCATCTCTCTCCTCTCTCTCTCCTCTCTCTCTCTCTCTCTCTCTCCCTCTCTCTTCTTCTCCTCCTCTCCTCCTCTCCTCACCTCTTCCTCTCTCCCCCTTCCTTCCTTCCTTCCTTTTTCCTTTCCTTTCTTCCTTCCTTCCTTCCTTCCTTCCTTCCTTCCTCCCCTCTCTCTCTCTTCCTTCCCTCCTTCCTTGTGACCTTGCACTAGTTCTAGCCTTTAGAGGGGAGAAATGCTGCGCGAATCTAGGAGATAAAGTGCTAGAGCTCTTTTCATTCAACTTATACGTTATATGGGGGTCCTTATAGATCTGATGGAAAAGAAAAAAAAAAAGGAAATGGAAAAGAAAGTGGGAAATAAAAATATAAAAAAGAGAGGGAAAAATTTAGAAAAAATGAACAAAAAATAACAACAACAACAACAACAAAAGATAGAAAAAAAATTGTTAAGTTGAAACAAAATTAATGAAAAGAAAAATCTACGATCCCAAGGAAATTTTAACATCTTCCCGTAAATTTAATTAATATGATGTAAATATTTCCTCTCCTTTCTATGGGCATATAACGACCGATCATAGGAACGTTCTGTGATTATAGGTTTCACAAAATTCCCAAAGGCAGAAACTAAACCATGATTTGACGCCTAAGTATATAATGAACCTATTATTATCCGACGCTATTTTGGTGATCGGTAAACCCACAGCCCGTTATATCTTGGGCGTGTGAGTTTACTATAACCTAGATGCTCCGTACCGCTTTATCGTGCGAGCGGAATGAAGGCAGATGAGAGAGAATTGTTTTGTTTATCTATTTAGTTTTTAGATTTAAAGTTTATGAATAAAGAAAATGTTTTTTTCAATAAAAGCTCATTTTCAGATTTCATGAGTTTTGGATTCATGTATGGATCAGTGTGTTTCTCTCTCTCTCTCTTTTTTTTGTCTGTCTATCTAGCTCTGTCTGTCTTTCTCTGCCTCTGTGTCTGTTCGTCTCTGTCTCTTTCTCTGTCTGTCTGTCTATCTATCTATGTCTCTGTCTATGTCAATATGTCTATCTCTGTCTGTGTCTCTTTATCTGTCCTTGTCTCTGTCTGTCTGTCTGTCTGCCTCTATATCTGTCTCTGTCTCTGTCTGTCTGTCTGCCTCTATATCTGTCTCTGACTCTCTCTGTCTGTCTCTGTCTCTTTATTATATGTTTGTCTGTCTCTGTCTGCCTATCTGTCTGTCTCTACCTCTGTCTCTGTCCCTGTCTCTGTCTTTAACTACCCCTGTCTGTCTGTCTATCTATCTGCCTTTTCCTTTATCTGTTAAAAAAAAAAAAAAAGGAAAACACTCAAACACGATCTCATACCGACGTACAATCCTACATAGCGAATTCACAGCCGGGCCAGTGATTCGATATGCGTCGGGAGCGTCGTGACGTCGAGATCAAGGTTGTGGCGTTAATTGAGCTGTACGTCGGCCATGCGTCGAGATCGGGGAGTTTCTCTTTCCAGAATTGGGTGTAAGGAAAGTCTTGGGTAAGTTCTTAGGGAAGGGCTAAGGTAAGTCTTAGGAAAGTCTAGCTATCTGTCTCTATCTCTGCTTCTCTCTTTCTCTGTTTTTCTGTTTCTGTCTCTGTCTCTGTCTGTATGCTTTCTCTCTCTCTCTCTCTCTCTCTCTCTCTCTCTCTCTCCCTCTCTCTCCTCTCTTCTCTCCTCCCTCCTCTCCTCCCTTCCCTCTTCCTCCTTCCCCTCCCTCCCCCTTATCTCTCTCCCTCCCCTCTCTTACTCCCCCCTCTTCTCCCTCCTCTCTCTGCGAAGCTTTTTACGGAAAGATTGCTGGTTGGTAATTTTTTCGCCAGTGTGAGAAGGGCGGATGAAGCTTTTGTTAACCCTTCGAAATGGAAGGAGGGGGAGGGGGAGGGCGGAGAGGAGGGAGGGAGGAGGGAGGGAGGAGGAGGAGGGGAGAGGAGGAGGGGAGAGGAGAGAGGAGGGAGAGAGAGAGGGGGAGGAGGAGAGGGAGGGAGGGAGGAGGAGGAGGGAGAGGAGGGAGGGAGAAGGGAGAGAGAGAGAGAGAGAGAGAGAGAGAGAGAGAGAATTATAAAACTAAATCAAAATTACATGAAACGCCACCTATCCCCCCTCCAAACACAAAAAACAAACAAACAAACAAACAAAAAAGCGAGAACAAAAACAACAACAACAACAGGACAGCCTCCATGTTACCAGGTATTAGAGGCAGCGCGTGTTTATGAAAGAAGCGAAGGGAAGAAAATGAAACAAAACTCGATTTCCTGCAGAGGTCACACAACTCCTTGTCATCAGTCACGTCTCAACGAGAAGGCTGCCAGTTCTCTCGTCTGTGAATCATTTTTTCTTTTCGAGTGAGACCTAAAATCTCAGGGGTGGGTGGGTAGGGGTAGGGGACTGGGGAGGGTGTTCTATAACGGGAGAGAAAGGAGGGGGGGGGAGAGGAAGAGGAAGGGGGATGGGAAAGGGGGGGGGGAGGGAGGGAAATGCGGTGGGGATTGGAGATGAAGAGATGATGGAGGATGTGGATGGAGATTTAAGGATTGGGGAAGCTAGAGCGGTGTTGGAGTTGTTGGAGAGACAGATCAGAGGAGAGGGATGCTGGTGTGTGTGTGTGTGTGTGTGTGTGTGTGTGTGTGTGTGTGTGTGTGTGTGTGTGCATGCAAATGTGCGCTTGCTTGTTTGTGTGTGTGTCTTTGTGTGTGTGTTTGTGTCGTCTGTTCGTACGTGATTTCAGTCCTATCAATTTTATGAAAGGTATACGCGAGATATTCCTGAGAATAGACTCCTTTCCCTTCCCCAATATCAGAAAGTCGAATCTCTAGCTGTGACAAAAGCTTCTGTCGAGAAATTACTGCGGGACACTTCCGGTAAGTGGATATCACAAGAAGTAATCAGAGTTGCCTCACGCCTCATCTGCTCGTCGGCGAGTATTTCGGTTTTCGAGTTTGTAATTTTATTTAGAGACGATGAAGGTAAAAGTGAGGTTTAGTTTAGAACGCTGATAGTGCCTGAGAAGTCGAAATATGAGTTCGAAATAGAAGAAAGTGGAGAGTTTCAAATAAACTGTAATTTGTCTCGAAGGAAACATAATTGGTTGTTTACGATC
>NC_051387.1:57112379-57119879 GCF_015228065.2 Penaeus monodon
GAGAGAGAGAGAGAGAGAGAGAGAGAGAGAGAGAGAGAGAGAGAGAGAGAGAGAGAGAGAGAGAGAGAAAATTCTGCAGAGATGTTAACTATGTTTGAATTATTAAGAAATTTTTCATTACACTATATGCACTTTTATGGTTTCAATGTAGAGGCACTGGTGAAACTCAGTCGATTCTCAGACGCAAACAAGGAGACTGTATAAACAATATTACTATTCTGAAATGGATACAGCAAGATTAATCTCACTTCGCTGTACCGCGGCATAATTACTTATTCAACTATGGAAAACAACAACAACAACAAAAAAACGAAAACAAACGTAGTATCAATTTTTCGACGTTAATATGGGGGATCTTGTATGGCTGAACAGAATTTTGATAACACAGACTGACACGGGATGTAAGGGATATTTGAAGATATTTTACATACTCTTTTCAACAATGGTTCATGGAAGAGCTTTGTACGTCATGAATTATTGGTAATATATACATTTTGTGTCTCCGAGAAGATAAGAAACTGGATTCCACTTTACGCAAACATAGCATGAAGATTAAGAATGTCCATGCTGTTTGCATATTCTCACGGAGTTTCTCGAATCTGTTTACACTTTATATTGTAAAACTCTTACTTTCTAAATTCCGCTTTCGTATTTCATATCTATGCCTGTCACTGGAATTCATATTCTCAAATTTCTAGAACGTTTCATATATAAATTTCCCCTCCCCCCCCATAACAAAAAGAGAAGAAGAAGAAGAAGAAGGGGGGAAAAAAGGCGGAAAAAATATCACTTCACCTGATGTCAAAACGCGAGAATTAACAGTGCGAGAATAAATATGGAGAGATTCTTTTTTCGATGTCATATAGTACCCGACGAAGCCCAGAAAACCATCTATCAGTGCTTAACTATCTATCAGTGCTTAAAGTCTCCAAACGACTCGCTTACCCGAAACAGATACGCTTTCTTAGCATTTTGTCGTCTACGTTTGTTGTTACGTCGCCATCAAAGCATGTTAAAGCATACACGCTGCGGGCTGGTTGCTCAACACTTGCTTGAATAAGCTTATGGTATTCGCCCAGAACGGCCCCCTGGCAAGCACTAGAAAAAAAAAACAACAGCAAAAAAACACACATATAAAAAAAAGAAACTCATTCACGTACACCTACGCTGTTATTACATGTTTCATCTCACACTCTATATTACTTACATCTTTATTAATCGTTAACGTTAATACGCCCTCCCCCACCCCCCTATTTCTGTTTATATATGACTCTATCTTCTAAGCTCCCAAACCACCCACCCACAGCATCTCCCTCCCCTCCCACCTCCATCCTCATCCCACCCCCTCATCTCCCTCATTACACCTCCCCCCCCCCACGAACAGACTCTGAAGGGGGCGGGTCCTCGTGGAGTTTCCCTTCGAGAGAGCTTATTTAAAGGACGTCCAGAGAGAAAGCCTCAGTTTCGTGCTGACTTACTCCAGACGAAGGTGACTTGGAGCTTCATCATCTCACAAGGAGTAAGTGTTCGTGAGTGTGTTCGTGAGTGTGTTCGTGAGTGTGTTCGTGAGTGTGTTCGTGAGTGTGTTCGTGAGTGTGTTCGTGAGTGTGTTCGTGAGCGTGTTCGTGAGTGTGTTCGTGAGTGTGTTCGTGAGTGTGTTCGTGAGTGTGTTCGTGAGTGTGTTCGTGAGTGTGTTCGTGAGTGTGTTCGTGAGTGTGTTCGTGAGTGTGTTCGTGAGTGTGTTCGTGAGTGTGTTCGTGAGTGTGTTCGTGAGCGTGTTCGTGAGTGTGTTCGTGAGTGTGTTCGTGGGTGTGTCGTGAGGTGTTCGTGGTGTGTTTCGTGAGTGTGTTGTGAGTGTGGTTGAGGGGGAGTGTGTTGTGAGTGTGTTGGGTGGGTTGTGGATGAGCTGTGGGTGGGTTGAAGGTGGGTTGTGGGTGGATTATGGGTGGATTGAAGGTGGGTTTAGTGTGGGTTGTGGGTGGGTTGTAGGTGGGCTGTGTGGGTGGTTGTGTCGGGTTGGGGTGAGTTGTGGTGGTGTGGGTGGGTTAGGGTGGGTTGTAGGTGGGCTGTGGGTGGGTTGTGGCTGGGTTGGGGTGAGTTGTGGTTGGGCTGTGGGTGGGTTAAGGGTGGGTTGTAGGTGGGCTGTGGGTGGGTTGTGTCTGGGTTGAGGGTGAGTTGTGGTTGGGCTGTGGGTGGGTTGAGGATGGGTTATGGGTGGGTTTCAGGATGGGTGGGTGTATACTTCGTTGTCGCGGGTTGAGGGTGGGCTGCAGGTGGATTGAAGGTGGGTGGGTGGGTGCCGGTTAGTTTTATAATTGGTGTATCTTCGTGTTGGGATGATTTCTAGTTTTTTAAAAATCTTTTCCTTCTTCTTCGTTTCTATTCTCTGTTTTTCTTTCTTCCTTGTTTTCTGCTTTCTTTCATTCGGTCTATTACTCTCTCTCTCTCTCTCTCTATCTGTCTCTCCGTTTTCTCTCAGGTTCTCTCTCTCTCTCTCTTCTCTCTCTCTCCTCTCTCTTCTCTCTTCTCCCCTTCTCTCTCTTCTCTCTTCTCTCTTCTCCTCTCTCCTCTCTCTTCTCTCTCTCTCTCTCTCTTCTCTCTCTCTCCTCTCTCTCTCTCTCTCTCTCCTCTCTCTCTCTCTCTCATCTTATATATATATATATATACTATATATATATCTCCCTCTCTCTCTCTCTCTCTCTCTCTCTCTCTCTCTCTTCTCTCTCTCTCTCTCTCTCTCTAAAAACTACGAATATACGGATATTAAACACAAGAAAATGGGATTCAAACTGTGGAAGTTTATACAGTGAAATAGAGAAAATCTAATGTTTATGTTGAGAAAGTAGAGGAGTAAGAGGAGGAGAGAGGAGAAGGAGAAGCAGGAAAGGAAGAAAAAAAGGAGAAAAAGAAGAAATATTAGAAGTAGCAGAAGATGAATCAAGAGAAAAGAGAACGAAGAAGAATAAGTGGAAGAAGAAGAAGAAGACGAAAAAGAGAAGAAAAAAAACAGAAAAGATAAAAGGAGAAGAGCAAACAGAAGACAAAGAAAGAGAAGAGGAAAAAGGAAACAGAAACAGAAACAGAAGAACAAGAAACCAAGTGTTCAAAAATGAAAAACACAAATCTAAATAAAAAAAACTGGTTATATAATGAATATATATAACATAATTACACATGAGGTCGTATAACGTGCATAGTGTAAATAATGGCGCTTGGCTATGGGAGAGTTTCAATGGTGTTTAAGTGCTGGATTTGTTGATATTATGAAAGATATGGACGATTGTCTGTGTAAATATATTTCTCCTTCAGCATAGTGTACGATTTTCAGTCTGTGATTCCAGTTAATATAATTTGTGAAATTATTTGGATTTCGTTAAAAAATGGTTGGTTATTAATTGTAAATGAGTATATTTAGGTTTGCAAGTTTGCACTAAGAGAAAGAGAAAGATATAGTGAGAAAGTGAGGGAATGAGAGAGAGAGGAGAGATAGAGAGAGAGAGAGAGAGAGAGAGAGAGAGAGAGAGAGAGAGAGAGAGAGAGAGAGAGAGAGAGAGAGAGAGAGAGAGAGAGAGAGAGAGAGAGAGAGAGAGAGAGAATAGGAAAATAAGAGAAAGAGAAAATCGACCTTTATTCTTTTCCCTTTTAGTTTCATTGATAGTGAAATTGGTATTCGAAAAATATGTCACCACATAACGTAAGATTTAGATCCACATGTTAAAGCTATTTTTAGATAACTAATGAACGAAAGTGTAGTGATTTATACGTGCATTCTGTACTCCCATCTTGCATTCTTGCATTATCGCAGGAATCTTAAGGCTGAAGAGAAACTGATGAGAAAGTCACTTAACGAACAGCTTGATTATCAAACAACAGTAGATACATGTACTTTGAAAACAAAAAACAAAAAACAAAGCATGGTGATAATGTGAAGGGTATTACAAAGTAATAGATTCAAGTGGATTTTAAAGACGCGTTGATAATGATACTAATCTTCTGTCTTCTAACTTGCAGCACAAAATGCGGGCGTTTCTGATATTGGCCGTGGTGGCGCTGGCCGTCGAGGGGCAGCTAAGACCAGGTCCTCCGAGACGAGGCCCACCACACCGCAGGCAGTTCCAGGGCCCACCGCGAGGAGGACCCCCATTCCGAGGCCCTCCACTCCCTCCCCCTCCAGGTTTCCGAGGACCACCTCCTCCCCCTCCTCCGGGCGCGTTCAGACCCCAGGGCGGGCCAGGGTTCCGACCGGGCCAGGGGCAGACGTTGGGCCAGCTGCCCCTGAACCCGCGGCCGGAGTTCGACAACCCCAACTTCATCCCGCGCGAGGAAGCTGTCTTTTCCGGGGAGGAGGTGGCGTTCAGCGCCGGCGACGACTTCGGTCCGCTCTTCGCCGATGACGTCCAGGGCCCCCGCCAGAGCCACGAGCGGTTCCGGGACGACGAAGGAGGCAGCCTGGAAGCCACGCCCTTCTTCCAACCCGACCACGACCTTCCTGCGGCCACCGAGGACTCGCATGGCCTCCCCGAAGCCCCCGCCCCCCATCAGCAGGTGGAGGAACCGCACCAGTTCGAGGAGGAGACACAGGAGGTTGTCGACGTCTTGTCAGCGCCCCCTTCTAGACGGCCCCGCCCACCCTCGCAGCGGCCACGCCCACCTCAGAGCCGGTTCCCGTCGCATCCCAATCAGTTCCCTCTGGTAAGCATTGGGGGACAACGAGGAAAAGGGGGAGAGGGAGAAAAAGAAAAAGAAAAATGAAAAGAAATATATAAAACGATAACTTTTTAATTCTAATTTGCATTTATTCACTGATTTACTATCATCTTAGTAAGACAACGTAAATACTTGACAAAGAAAATGCTTGGTCATGATTCGTCTTTGTTTTAGTGAAATCTGCACGATGGAAAAACCTATTTGCTTATCTATTTTTACATTTAGTTTAGTTTAAGTGTTAGTATGGTTATTACCACACCCGTTCCCAGCATCAGTGATTATAGCTGATTAATGGAGTCATTACCTTTACTGTCGTTATTATCGTTACTCATCATGATTTAGTGTTATCATTATTACTGTTATTATTATCATTGTTTTAGCTATTATCATAATAATAATAATATCAATAACAACAGGATGAAGATGATAAAAATAACAGTATTAAGAGTAATGGTAATAATGATTATCATTATTGCTGCTATTATCATTATCATTAATATCAATATTGCTGTTATTATTATCATTATCATTACAATTATCATGATTCTTCTTCTTATTCTCATCATTACCCTCATCATTTTATTACTATTATCATTATCATCATCTATATTATTATTATAATTATTAGTAATAATAGTAGCAGCGGCATTACCATAACACACACATTATGATAATAGTGATGATAGTAATAATAACAAATTCACGTATTTGTATAATACTATTAGATATGTGTCTTACAGATCCTATGATACATTCACATGTGTATTTTGTATAGGATATCACACACACACACAGATGTGTATATATGCACACACACACACACACCACACACACACACACACACACACACACACACACACACACACACACACACACACACACACACACACACACACACACACACACACACACACACACACATATGTATATCTATATCTATGTATTTATCTAGTTATACACACACAGTATATATATATATATATATATATATATATATATATATATAAATATATATATATATATATATAATATACACACACACACACACACACACACACACACACACACACACACATACACACACATACACGTACATGCATCAATACACACATTTCAGCTACACGCACACACCTTTTCCAACGAAATGCACTCGCCCCCCACACGCACGCTTGCATGCTCACCGCACTATCACACGCGTAAACACACCTCCACGTTAAGCTCAGCAGCTCCTGGCCGGCGGGAGAAAATCGACCACTTTCCCTCCTCTGAGACGACTGCCTGCTACCACTTTCTAACCACACGCCAACCACCTGGCTTAGTTGTCTTTCTTATAGGAGAATGACTATCCCTTGGTTCTGTGTGTGTTGTGGGGTATGTGTGTGTGTGTGTGTGTGTGTGTGTGTCTGTGTGTTTTTGTAATGGAGTGTATGCTGGTTGGGTGTGGTTTTGGATTTATTCTTTGTGTTGTTTTAATTTCTTTATATATCTGGATTTTTTTTTAAATTGAAAATGTGGTCTCGTTATTACAATTTCTATTGCTGTTATTACTATAATTATCAACATTATGCTTATTATCATTACCTCTATGCCATTATCATTATTATCATTACCGTTACTGTCATCCGTTGCAGAGAAGTATTTTAATTAATCAATTAATTATTTATTTTCATAATACAGCGCTCACGAAGGTTCATAATTCTGCAATCAACTTATTTTCTTGTTTATTCGTGCGTTTTACTCCCACGTTAACTGGGATTAGACTTCAAACTTTATTCAACTTAATCAAATTCATATCATAATTCCCACAAAAAATAAAATCCACAAGAAACGTAATCTATCAAGTTCAATTTATAGGTGAAAGACTGAGGAGTTTATTCGCTTGACTTGCGCTAAATTTCTCAAGTGACTGTGAGAATTGTTGTTGCTATTTCTGCAAGTGTCATTACTTTCGTTTTATCAGTGTTATTGTTGTTTTGATTATCATTTTGGTCATCATCATTTATTGATTTTTATCGTTACTATCAATCTTATCATTATTAACAGTGTTATTATGATCATTATCAATAGTATTATCTCTATGACAATTATCCAATAGCGCTATCATCATACCATTATTAGGCTGATATCAACGTTCTCAAAATCTACTTCATTACAATTACCACTACTTTTATCGTCATTATTAACACCATAACCATTGTTATAACTATTATTATCATCATTACTATCCCGTTATGATGGTGATAACGGTTATGATGATAATTATGGTGATGAGGGTAAAGAAGCGAATGATATTAGAACTGAAAACAACGGCAATTAAACTTATAACGCCCATAGAATTAACCATAATAAAACTAATAATACAAATGATAGTGATGATAATCATCATCAAAATCGACAACCATCAACGTCGTTACTGTTCTCCTTTTATCACCAATTTATCAAACAATCGTATTCCCAACATCCTTATCCTCCCCCCTACTCGACCTATCCTGACCCCAAACGTCTGACCTCCTCCTGCAGCACAACGTCATCGAGGAAGCTCCACCTCAGACCCGTCAACGACCCCTCCGTGACCCCCTCGTCGAGTACCAATACGACGACGAAGAAGGCGAAGACGAGGACGAGGAGGAAGAACCCGACCGCCTCTCGATCTTGCTGCAAGACTCCCACTTTACTTGTGCCTCCAAGAAGAATGGTTATTACGCTGACGAAGAGGTGGATTGTGAGGTCTTCCATTACTGCCAGGATAGCGTGAAGCACTCCTGGTTGTGTCCTGAGGGAGCGTCCTTCCAT
>NC_051387.1:57167379-57169879 GCF_015228065.2 Penaeus monodon
TCGTGCAGGTCGTTCTCGGGGTGTTACCGCTGCTCCTGACCGTCGCGTCGCTCCTCCTCATGTACCTGCTCTACTGGCGCAAAGGAGCACGCGACAGGACGCTCAAGCTCTCCCTCGACCCCGAGAGTCGGAAGGCGAAGTGGGAGCAGGCGCGCGTCGAGATCCTCAAGAACATGGCGAGCGAGAAGAAGGCCTCGCCCCGGGAACTGGGCTTGGCCTTCTCCTCGGGCGTCAAGACCAATCTGAAGAGTCTGAAGAACCTAGCCGGGGAGGTCCACCGCGCCTGGAAGACCAACGAGAAGAAGAAGGGGATCGGAGGGGAAGGAAATGGCCAAGCGAAGAAGGACTGGGCGGAAGAATGGCGAATCTTTGCCGCTAAGGCCTCGGTGCATCCTACAGTGTCCCCCGCGCGGCATTTTAACCAGGTCAACATCAACTTTTCCCCCAAAGCACAAATGTCTCTGGATGATTGAAAGGCTCATTTGCTAAACGGCCTGTGCATCTTTTACCTCTTACTGTATCTTGCAGTAACCCAAACACATGCCATGTTAATGTTTAAGAAGTCATGTAATCTACTCCTACTCACTTCGGGAATATATTTCCTTATTTATACTGTAAGGTGTTTATAAGCGTGTGCGAGTATGGTAAGAATTAATTTTTTTCCTTAACAAATCTCTACTATTTGCATCTGATGAATACGTAACACTTAGCACCAGCTGTAATGTTTCATGTATATGTATACCCAGACTAGTGTCGATCACCATATCTCGTGGAAACAATAAAACAACGTAAGTAAGACCAAGCTCTTTTATTGACTTTCTCAGCTTGATTTTGATCCGACAGGACCAATATGATAGCGTTACATTACACACATAAATCAGACGGAAAAACGCCACAGAAACGAAAAAGTGTGTCCCCCATGAACTAGTCTGTGGCATGACAAAATAGGTTCAGTTCAGAAACATCGGGAACACACTTTTGCTGTCTTCGTCGGCCATACCATGTATAAACAGCGTCAATGATCGTCCTTACACTAAAAACATATTCTGAAATAAATAGCTTTTTATCTTTTTTTTGAGTGGATAGGGGTGGGATGACCTAAAATACAGTTAAAAAAAAAGAGATAAGTTTGGGATTCATCACCTAATTCTCAGATGAAAATAATTCGCTTTGGTGCCCATTCATAAAACGATATGACATCTTCAAATGTTTCTTGAATACGCATTTAGACCATGATAGACAACTAAGCGGGCGGAAAGTAGAAGAGGTAAGAATAAACTATCTATAAACAGAGCAAGAGCATAAACAGGTAAAGTTGTTTACCCACTTTCCGAACGAATTCAAGGATAACATTCAAGCGCCTCAAAGACCATGCATGAGAAACCCTTTTTTAGCATGGAAGTGTTTCAGTCGATCCGAAACAGGCTTAAAGAAATGAGTCAGACACACACGCCTTTCGAGATGGTCTCAAGCGTCGTTCTAGAATCACGGATGGAAAATAAAGATGTAAACGAAGTGAAGAAAAGCAGTAAGAAAATATATACGACACAATCACTTAGAATAAGAATAATGTAGAGATTAGAAAAAAAAGAAAGAAAAACGTCACTCGAGAGTCGTGAACGCATCAACTGTTTCGAGTGAACGAACCTCATCCACCAGTGCTTAAAATCGGGTTGCGTTGTGGGTAAGATGGTGTTTTATTTCCCAGCCACACTACACATTGAAACACCAACAACATACACGCATATATCTACTCACGCACCCAAACGGCCTGCTAAATGATAGAAATAAAAAAAACAAAACAAAAGAAAATATAAACTAGTATTTCCATTTGCATTTTTTTTTCTCTCTCCTCTCGCACGCTCGTTTATGATGCCTCCTTCATGCCATTAAACCCGGGTTACGTTCTCATGCTCTCCTTTTATACCCCAGCCAGGAGAAACGAGAAATAACTTGATGGGCTGACCTGGTGTGGATATAGAGCAGTGTAAGGTCAGAGCTCAAGGCATCCCAACCCACTGGCAGCTGCAGTAGAAATGGGGTAATGTAATATCCACAAATATTTATATCAGTTTCTCTTTTTCAAATTCAGGGTTAACACATTGCCTGGATGGACCTTATCCGTTTTATCTGCGAGGTTGCCAGTCCACATAATCTTGATTCTATGTATATTTTACAATCAAGTATTATCCCAAGTTTACTATAGCATTATGCGAAGAATAAAATGAAGAGGCTTTATACCTGATAGACAGTCTCAGACGGTTACATCTGTTAGGTAATTCTACCTAAATATCTCGTGTTGTGTGCATTCTAAACGTTATTCATCTGTACACTGATAATAATGATAATCTTACAATGATGTTTATACATGAACACGTGAGTACTTCATGTTTATTGAAATTGATGGTAATAATTATCTGGTTATTAATTATGATGATATCTGAATGATTAGGCAGGTAAGACTGGTGGTATTGTTGATGATAATAATAATGATGATAAT
>NC_051387.1:57184879-57187379 GCF_015228065.2 Penaeus monodon
GACGCCCCAACGGCGCTGACACGCGCCCCTCATGGCCAGCGTCTTGGCCATGTAGTCGATGTTCATCTCGACCTTGGACGGCTCGACGATCAGGTCATAGTCGCAGGTGTCGGGGCGCGGCTTGAACACGTTGACGAAGCGGGCGCGGCTGCTGATCCTGCGGCACTCGCTGGTGCGGGAGCCGATCTCGCCGGCCTTGTTGAGGACGCGGGCGTGGACGTCGGACAGCAGCTCGTCCTTGAGCAGCGGGTGCTTGGGGCGAGTGGTGATGCGCTCGTGCTTGGGGAAGATGAGGGCCTTCTTCGGCTTCCTGCAGCTCTTGACGAAGAGCTCCTCGTCGTCCTCTTCCTGAACGACGGAGCGAGCCAAGGACTGGCTGCGGCTCCTGCGCGCGGAAATCATTGACCTCAGCATGTCTAGTCCGGCGGTCCCGTCGCTGTCGACTTGCACCTCCTTGTGGGGCTGCTCTTGCACGTCGACCACGCGGGAGCCTAAACCGTACATTTCGTCATCAAGGTTGCGCAGGCTCATGCGCAGTTGGTTCCTGGCGCTGTTCATTTCAGTAAGTTCGTTGACGCATTCCATCATCTGCCGCATGTCTTCATCGCGGCGCGCCCTGTTCCGCAGGGTGATCTCGTTGCCGATGGCGGCTTCGATCGAGCGCTGGTCGGGGCGCGCCTGAATGATGCTGTCGGCGCGCTCGTTGATGCGGCTCATCTTGTCGTACATCTGACCGACAACCTCCTCGAACTTGGAGTCGAGCATGCGCATCCTATCGCGGCGGGTTTCGAGCTCCTTCTCGTGCTCCATCCTGCTCTGGGAGAGTGTGTTCAGGACGCTTGCGAACTCGGCGGAGAGGTCGTCGACGTAGCGAGGCTTAGGAGTGAGCTCGCGGTAGTCGTAATCGGCGAACTGCGGCTGAGGGGAGAGCTCGCGGTAGTTAATGACGGGCTGAGGCGAGGTCGAGCGGTAGTCCTCGTAGTCCTCGAACTCGTGGCCCTTCTTGTGGAGTTTGCGGTAGTCTACCACGTACGAATTCTTGACCAACTGCACGAACTTCCTCGTCATAGACCAGTTGGTGTGGGTTCGCCTCAGGACGTTGCTCAGGCCGAGGGTGTCGTTCTGTCTGATCTGCGCGCGGATGTTCTCGCCTTTGTCGATGTACTCATCAATCTCACAGTTCTTGTATCTCCTGAATGGTTTCCTGGGATCGAACTTTCTCATGCACCGCTCCTCTAGCATCGGCAGGTGAACCTCATCCTTGTTTGCTCTGCCGCCGTGATCCTTCGCGTCCAGATAATCTATCATAGACTGGTAACTTTGCACTCCGAACCCGAAATTGTCCGCGTAAACGTAAGTGGGAGGTTTATTCCAAAAGGATCCCGGACGCCTCTTCCTCGCCCTGTGCTCCTTCTCCTCGAGCCGCTTCAGCTGTTCTTCCACGGGAACGGAAGCCGGACTGTCCGCGGCAGTCGATTCCGCGACGGCAACGGCTCCCGCATTCTCTCCGGCGCTCTCGTCCATCTTCCCGTTTTTTTGGTAAGTCGCCTAATTTGGGACTCGATTCCGTCCAATCAGGGCTCGCTCGAGGTGCGCTGCTCGCTCTCGTTCTCTTATTCTCAGCGGTAAGGGAGCAGGACTTCCCTGGCCACAGTACCGAGTCAAGTTCCGTTACCGCCGCCCACCGCCGCCCTCCGGACACTACGCTCGCCTCCTCGCTTATGATCACAAGACACAGCGGTCAGTGGTTGTGGGTGGAGGTCTTGGCAGGCTGGAGAAGGCACCTCCCCCGCCCCCAACTGTGGCATTTCAGGTGCCAGAGCCTGCGGGGGCGCTCCACCTTCCACCAATCACGGCCCGTCTCCTCGCCCGGTATTTTGCGGGGGGGTCGAAGCCATTACCGCGAATAACACTCGCAAGTCACAAGTTAAAAGAATAATCTGCTCACTCTTCCTAAGAAAATGTACTTTAGAAGAGCAGTTAGCCCCTTGCTTGTTCTTCGGGTGTAATGCAAGCAAAATTTGAGCGTCATGCGAACGTTATGTTATGAGTGATGAAACAAAAAGGGGCGTGGCCTGACTCCCTCGCTGAATGACGTCAGAACACCCCCCCTCCCAAAACCCCACCCCCTCCCCTTCATGGATGACGTAGAAAGGGGGAGAACGTAACCCAGAATTATACTTATTTCGATTTCACTAATTCGACTGCATAATTTAAAGAGGAAAATTCAGAATAAGCACTTTGTTCCATAACGTGTCGTAAATTTGGTTACTCTTAACCATTTTACAAAATTTTATAAAAAAAAAGGACAGTCTCAAGGATCTCCATTTCGACTCGGGATTAAGTGCTTGGAGAACCTGATTACTGTTATCGTTTCGTTAATACTTTTAATCGAAAGCATTTTAATTGAAAGGCAAATTAAAGCTTATTCTTGCCTTTCTGTTTTCCTATCTTTCCTGTTATCAAACTTGGTTAATTAGTCATATCCTGTTTAATGAGA
>NC_051387.1:57192379-57202379 GCF_015228065.2 Penaeus monodon
TATTTGTCTATATATCTGTCTACCTGTTTATCTATCTATTTAGTTATCCATCTTTATATATAAATGTGTTCGTGTGTATGTGTGTGTGTGTGTGTGTGTGTGTGTGTGTGTGTGTGTGTGTGTGTGTGTGTGTGTGTGTGTGTGTGTATGTGCGTGTGCGTATGCGTGTGCGTGTGCGTGTGCGTGTGCGTGTGTGTGTGTGTATGCGTGTATGTATATGTGCGTGCGCGTTTCTGCGTGGGTGTGCCAGATCTGTAATAGTACCCCTTCAGGTTTCAAATGCTCTAAAACAGCGGTCGAAAACACGACTTTCCTAAACCATAGAAAACGAAAAAACATCAAAGACCCCTAGTGACCGTTGCTGCAGTCATTAAAATACCTCGCAACCTTTACCTTTCACAACGCGATAAAGACCACAGCTACACAGGAAAAAAAAAAAACGAAAAAAAACGAACAAAAGGATAAAGGAAAAAATGAAAAGGGCAGAACAATAACACACTAATGACCACAAATAGTGTCTGGAGAACAAACACGAGAAGAGACTCGGTGATAAACAACAGAGATCTCAGAATAACGACAATTTATCCCTTGAGCTGTATAATAAAGTTTAACATGTGTTGTGTATTGCCAAATTACCTCTCATGGTCTTTCTTCTTTTATTATTATTATCGTTCTTTTCTGTCTTCCATTTTCCTTCCCCTCTTCTCTTTTTTTCCTATCTTCCTTTCTTTCTGTTTCATTGTTTTCCTTTCCTCTCCTTTTCCCTGTTCCTTCTCTCTCTCTCTTTCGCTACTCTCGATCTTTGCCCGTCTCTTTCCCCCTTATTTCTCTTCCATGTTCATTATTTCCCCTCATCTCCCATTTCCTTTTCCTTTCTCTCTCTCCTTTCCCTACTGTTTCCCCAATCATCTTCCCATCTCCTCTCCCCTTCTCTCTCTCCTTTCCTATCTACATCCCCCTTCATCTTCCCCCTCTCCTCCCTTCTCCCCCTCCTCCTTTCCCTACATATCCCCATCGATCTTTTCTCATCCCCCGTCTCCTTCCTCCCCCATCTCAAACGGCCCCCTGAGCTAAATCAAAGAAAATCTCAAAGGTTCACACATAAACTGAACCTCACTTGTTGACACGAGCGAGAATATGATGTGTGGAGAAAGTTAATGCTCAGGTTCTCTTAATTCACACATTCCTTGGCTCGGCGCTGCACTAACAACTTGTGAATTTAGCCGTGTCATCACTAAGGCAGATGGGGAAAAGGGGGGGGGGAGGAGAGGGGAGGAGAGGGGTAAGGAAGGGAAGGAGAGGAGAGGGAAGGGGAGTAGAGGGGAGGAGAGGGGTAGGGAAGGGAAGGGGATGAGAGAGGAAGGGAAAGGGACGGTTTAATGCACACCTACCTGTGCAATATCTGTGTTGTACAAGGTAGCATAAGTGGGGGAGGTCTGTGGGTGAGAGAGAGAGAGAGGGGGGGGGGGAGGAGGTCAAGGGAGGTGGAGGGAGGAGTAGGAAGGAGTGTGTGTAAGTCAAATAGATAGAGAAATAGATAGATAGATAGATGGATAGAGGTAAATAGAGATAGATAGATAGGTAGATAGATAGAGAGAGAGAGACAGAGAGAGAGAGGAGAGAGAGAGAGAGAGAGAGAGAGAGAGAGAGAGAGAGAGAGAGAGAGAGAGAGAGAGAGAGAGAGAGAGAGAGAGAGAGAGAAAGAGAAGAAGAGAGAGAAGAGAGAAAGAGAGAAAGAGAGAGAAAGAAGATGAGAGAGGAGTGAAAGACACGGAAGTACGAGATTGAAGGAATAGAGAACACAGATGATGATGATGGAGTGAGTGAAAACAGGACAACGGAATGTTAACGCAGATTGAAAGGAGATAAAAACACAGATCTACTGATTCGCGTGGAGTGCCAGGAAGCCCAGAAGAAAGAGGGGACGAAAGGGAAAGTGATGTAGGACAGGACTAAGGAAATACCAGACGAAAAGAATGCGTGGTAAGTGAGGAATGAAAGTGGCGAAAGAGGGGAGATGAGGGGTGAGAATGGAGAGAGAAGAGTCCATGCGGTGGTGAAAGAGTGGAAGAGCGAGGGGAGAGAGGAGGGAGGTCGAGATTAAGGAAGAGGGATGGTTGTGTGAATGACATGCATGAGAAGCGTTCCTCATGTCAGTGGTGGGTGACTGGGGAGAAATGGGGGGAGGTTGGTAGGGAGATTCCGAAGATCGGTTCGTAGCACTATGACCTCTATATTGCCTTGTTGTGCATGTAACTTTGAATATCTGGTGGGCCTTGTTAGTAATGTTCCGTCCTTCTCTCTCCTCCCCCTCCTTTTCTCTCTGTCTACTGTCTGTCTATCTCGTTTTGCCCCCCCCCCACTCTCTCTTTCTCTTTCTCACTAACTGTCTGTCTATCTCTGTCTCTCTCTCTGCTCTGCCTCCCCCCTCTCTCTCTATCTCTCTTTCTCACTAACTGTCTGTCTATCTCTGTCTCTCTCTCTGCTCTGCCTCCCCCCTCTCTCTCTCTATCTCTCTTTCTCTCTCTCTCTCTCCCTCTCCCTCTCTCTCCGCCGCGTGGTTGGGATACTCTGATCGGCCCGAAGTTCATGCTTGGCTGCGACTTGAATTTTCAAAATTTGGCATAATCCCACACCGCCAGAATGAGGCCACGAACCTAAACATTTTTCCTTTTTGCTTTTCTTCTTTTCTTTTTCTTTTTGTTCTTTTCGTTATTTTTTCTTTGCTTCTTTTCTTCTTTTTTCTTTTGAACGTTATGAAAGCAGTGAAAAAGAGAGGGAAAAAAAAATATTGTCGGAGGAATTCGATGAGTGTTTGAAATGATGATGATTAAAAAAAAAGAAAAAAAAGAGAGGATTTCATTGTTGTTGTTGTTTCTTTCGTTTTGTTTGTTTGTGGTTTTATAATGTCTAATGGAGTCTTAGTTAATTTCTATTACTTTATCTGATTTATTTCACTGTGTTCTGTCTTCTCCCTGCGTATTTCTTTTCATCTGTCTGTCTGCCTCTGTCTGTGTTTGTCTGTCTGTCTGTCTGTCTGTCTCTCTCTTTCTCTCTCTCTCTCTCTCTCCCTCCTTCTCTTTCTGTCTATTTGTCTCCGTCTCCCTCCTTCCTTCCCTCCCCCCCCTCCCTCTCTCTCTCTCTCTCTCTCTCTCTCTCTCTCTTTCTCCCCCTCTCACCTTATCACACCTATTCTAATTCTATATTCAAATATCTATGGGTAGGCCTATCCATAAGAAAAAAAAAACTTATTTTATCTTATTTTTTCCCACCAAACACATTCTTCGTTCCGTTACATAGAAACATATGGACATTCTTTCTCATAAAAAAGAAAAAGAAAAAAAAAAGGTCTAGGAATGAACGAAGATAAGAAAGATAAAAAGGATGATGATGATGATGGTAGACACACACACACACACAGAGGGAGAGAGAGAGAGAGAGAGAGAGAGAGAGAGAGAGAGAGAGAGAGAGAGAGAGAGAGAGAGAGAGAGAGAGAGAGAGAGAGAGAGAGAGAGTGAGAGAGAAGTAGAGAAGAGAAGAGAAAGAGAAGAGAAGAGATCAGAAGAGAAGGGAAGAGATGAGAAGAGAAAGAAAGAAAGAAGAGAGAGAGAGAGAAGAGAGAGAGAGAGAGAGAGAGAGTGAGAGAGAGAAAAAAAAACAGACAGACAAAGACAAAGAAAGAGAAAAGAAAGAGAAAAGAGAAAAATGAATGAGAAAAGGAAAGAAAAAAAGCGAAGAATAATAAGAAAACGAAAAAAAACAACAAAAAAAACAACGATTTCTGCCGCCATGCCCAGTCAACACCAGCTCATGCCCGGCCGATGTGGCACCGAAGATTACTACAGTGCCTGAGAAGGGTAATTCTGACCCGGGTCATCCCATGGCACAGTGCCAAAAGCTCTTCTTATAATGGTGTCGCAACTGGCACTGTGCTTTTCGATATTGATATTATATATCATTTGGAGTTTCCAACAGAGCAGATAGCACAGTTTATTGTCGGTGTGTTTAATATAATAGTTTTATCGAGTGTGCCATAATTTTCGTTATGTTCGTTATTTGAGGATATGTTATATGTCTAAGCATCACTCTAATAAATACGTACATGATTAATTCACTATGGATATATCACTCTTATCTTTAACATTTCCATCTATCTATCGATCTCACTTTCTCTCTCTTCCTTTCTCTCGTTCTCCCTTCTTTGTCTGTCTGTCTCTCTGTCTCTTCTCTTTCTCTCTCTTTCCCTCCTTTCTCCTCTCTCTCTCCTTCCCTCCCTCCCTCCTTCTCTCTCTCTCTGTCTCTCTCTCTCTCCCTCTCTCTCTCTCTCCCTCTCTCCCTCTCTCTCTCTATGCTTCCTCTCTTCCGTGCAAGAAGGGCAGGAGGCGTTTCACACTCGGACAAACACAAACAACGATAAAACCACAAACAAGATTACAAAGAAGATTTAATACGTTTCAGAAGAAAGAAATATCCCTCTTTTCTCTCCTCCCCTTCACCCCCCCCCCACTGTCACCCCCACCCCACCCATTCTTCGCAAATAGAAAAGAAAAAGAAAAAAGAAAGAAAAAAAAAAAAGAAAAGAAAAAATGCCAAGAAACACAGCCAAGGACATAAACAAACGATACAATGGAAACGAGAATAAATAGTAAAATGTAAAAACAAATCGAGAAAAACGGGGATTAAGAAGGAGAGAGAGAGAGAGAGAGAGAGAGAGAGAGAGAGAGAGAGAGAGAGAGAGAGAGAGAGAGAGAGAGAGAGAGAGAGAGAGAGAGAGAGAGAACGAGGTATGTCACTTTCGCAAATACAGTGATCACGAAGGAAATTAAACGAAGGTAAAATCGAAAAATGAGAAGAAGAAGAAGGAGAGAAGAAGCAGAAGAAGAAGAAAAAGAAGAAGAAAACGAAACAGGAGAAAAGGAAAACAGAATAATAATTATAAGAAAATACATCATCTATTTAGAAACAAAGAAAACATAAATAAGGATACAAAGTGAAAACGAAACTGATAAATAAAGCAGAAAATCGAAAAAGCAAACACCAAAAAAAGAGAAAAGAAAATAAGCAAAAAGATGAAAAAGAACAACAAGAAACGAAGAGAGAGAGAGAGAGAGAGAGAGAGAGAGAGAGAGAGAGAGAGAGAGAGAGAGAGAGAGAGAGAGAGAGAGAGAGAGAGAGAAAGAGAGAGAGAGATTGAAATAAAGAAAACAAAGAGAGAGAGAAAAAAAAAACAATCATGGCACGCTGAACACAAGAAACGGTATGCGGATGTAAAGAAGCTAAAGGTATCCCGCGCCTGGCTGTGTGGGTGGAGAGTGGCACTGGCACTGACGCGGAGTACCGAAGAAGAGGGGAAAATAAGAAAAAAAGGGGGGGAGGAGAGAGAATGGACGATTGACGAAAGAGAAGAGAGAGAGAAAAAGAGAGAGAGAGAGAGAGAGAGAGAGAGAGAGAGAGAGAGAGAGAGATTAATAGATAGATAGGTAGATAGATAGAGATAGATAGATAGAGAGAGAAGTAGATTAATAGATAGATAGAGACAGATAGATAAATAGATATAGATAGAGATAGATACATAGATAAATAGAGAGTGAGAGAGAGAGAGAGACAGATAGATGCACAGAAAGATAGAGATAGAGAGAAAAAGAGAAAGACTGAGACAAACAGATAGCTAGAGAAAACCTTTATATATTATACGCTGTCAGAATGTGAGAGACACGGAAATAACACTTTTTTCTGTAGCTATGTTGAGAGAGAGAGAGAAGAGAAGATTTCATAGATGAATCTATGAAATATCATTTATGGATACATAAACACACACACTCTCTCTCTCTCTCTCTCACACACACACACACACACTGAAACACACAAACACACACATATACAAACACAGAAACACAATCTAACAAACACACACACACATATAAATACAAACACACACAAATACACACACACACAAGCACACAAACACACACACACACAAACAAAAAACACAAACACACACACACACACACACACACACACACACACACACACACACACAAAACGAGCCTATACCTATAAACAGAAATTTGCGTCACCCTTTTCTCTTCCGATCATAGCAATTTATTTCTCAAAGGTTAAATATACTGGTCAGTCACCATGGGCATTCGCAAAGAGAATCTAAAAAGGACATTCACGGATGCCATTCACGTGTCACCGGTATATATAGAGAAATCTGGTCGGCGATCGAACTGTAAGAGCGAGGGAGGGAGGGAGAGAGAGGAAGGGAAGGAGGGAGGGAGGGAAGGGGGAGGAGGGAGGGAAAGAGATAAATAGATAGAGAGATAGATAGAGCGATATTGAGAGAGAGAGAGTGATAGAGAGAGATAAAAGAGAAAGAGAGAGAAAGACTCAGAGCCAGAGACAGAAACAGAACATGAGAAAACAAAACACACAAAAAAAAGATAATAAAAAGAAAAAGGGCATTACCCTCCTTGCGTCACGGATTATCAGTGACCCTCATCCATACAGGCACAGCATCGAGGCAGAAAATCTCGTCCATTTGATCTCCAAACAACTACCAGATGCTGCGAATCTCTGAGAACACTCAGATGAACACCACGACGGAAAAGCTTTGTTCATGTTCGCATTTATTTGGTATAATGAGCTTTGTTCGTGTTCATAATAACTTGGAATAACGAGCGTTGTTCATGTTCATAGAAGATTGGTGAAACGAGCCTTGTTCTTGTTCATAATGGATCTTCGAATCATGTATCGCATGGTTTTTAAACCAAAAATGAGTTTTCTACCCTCTAAACTTTTATATATATATATTTTTTTCGTTTCATATAGATTAAAACGTGAGATTAAATCATCACTTTGGTGCATTGCATTCATTGTGAGAGCAACATCTCTTGCAAAACCAAAATTTCCACTTCGACTTCCTCTTAAAAATATCTTTCGAAGCAGATAAATATGTAAATATGTAAATAATGTATTTTTTTTATACACAACATTTATGGAAAGAAAAAAATCGAGAGGAATTAGATATATTTCCTCCTTTTATTAATTATCTCTGAACCTCACTTTCTTTGTCTCCAAGCCGGAGCATTTACAAATAAATAAATATTTATGAAATGAAAAATTGGATAAACGAATCAAGAAAGAAACGAAAGAAAGGAATAAAAAAAGCAAGGCAATTAAAAGGAAATATGAGAGAGGAAAAAGAAGAAGAAGAAGAAATTTCAAAAAGAAGAAATTGAGAAGATTAACGTTGGAGCGTTTGTCGCAAATTTACTCTTGCGACTAATTTCTCGATCTTGGAGATACTTATTATCAGAGGTGGTTTACAGAGGAGATAATGACGCAGCATTAATCAGCATTAATTGCAGCATGAGGTTGTTCCGTCTGTGGTATTAATTAGATGCTCGCTAAGTTAATTGCCCGCAGAAGTCACTTGCTGTCAACGTGAATTAGAGGCTGCAAGAGTAAATCGCACGCGCTCGCACACACACACACACACACACACACACACACACACACACACACACACACACACACACACACACACACACACACACACACACATACAACGCCTACAAAGCACAAGTACTTCCAGCCAACACCGCTTTCAAAATAACTCGAAACAACTCAGACAAAAGGGAACAATAACAGCCCCCCCTCCCCCCCCCCCCACCCACACACACACCATGAAACACTCAAAGCGTGAAGCTAAACGGGGCAACGCCTTGGTATGACGTGCAGAAGAGTAAATATAGCGGGGAATTATCAACACATAGTTGGCGTGAGTCCTGCGGCTCGACCCCCCCACTCAACGCCACCGCACCGCCGACGTCTGCGTTGCGGTCACCCTCCCTCACCCCCTTTTACACAAGGCGTGGTTTGAACGTCGTGCGTGGAAGAAAGGATGTTTTTTTTTTTCTCCTTTGTGTTTTTTTTTTCGCATTTTGGATTCAGGTTTGGGGTTAGATTGAGGTTGAGGTTGCGTTCGTTGGATTGGAGTGAGTGAGATTAGGTTGCGTTATGTAATGTCATGATAGGTCTTATCGGGTGAGTTAGGTTTGATAAGGTCAGGTTATTTACAGGCCGGGGAATACATGGATTTCAGGGAGAGGTTTGCATACGTAAAATGGTATAAGACAACGTGCGTAAAAATAAACGTGTTAGTGTCACCGTTGCAGTTAATGAATGTAATGAATTGCCTGGTAAGAATAATTGGAAGAATAATATACATGTAAGTTTATAGACGTCACTAAAAAAAAAAAACGACAATATGTATACTTTCGGTTTCCACGGGCTTAAAATATATCGACCTCTAAAGACAAAAGCCGTTTCTAATTATCATATTTTTAGCCTCAGCCACCACTCACACGCATTCTTTGGCATTATCATCTTGTATGTGTCCTCACCCATCAGGATGTGAAGAAGTAAGTTTAAAGAAGTAAAGGAAAAAAAATCGTAGTCTTTGATGCTGTCATATCAAAGAAAAAAAAAAAAAAGCTTTAAAATGCTCAACTCGGAATAAAATTTTGTTTCTCGCGCCAGGTGATGTTTATCTTGCAATGTTAGATTTAAATGGTGTGCAACCAAATGCAACTGTGCAAGTGACGAGGCTTATTTTGGACGATATGTGTTTTTTTTACCGAAAGATCAAATGCTGTGTTGGGGATTTCTGAGATAATACAGGAATATATGCTTTACGTTTACGTTTTTATTTACCTTTTTGGAGCACGTTGTTTTGTACAGTAATGTTTTTCTGTATACATCATATTACAGCATAAAGATTAGCAAGAATAACATCATAATGAAATTACAATAGTCTCGTATGTGGATCATTTTGGGTATCTGTATATTTGGATGAGTTACACCTTAAAACAAAACATACTCCTCATTTTCTTTCGGATCACTCCGTTTTCTGTAATAGACGTAATGTTAACCCCAAACTAATGAAAACGCAAAAAAACACGCTATGGAAAATATTCAGACACCCCTCTAAGAATAAAATACATAGAGGATATGCTTTATCTGGCATATGCACCCCTAGAGAAATTGACTAGACGCCAGTGCACAAAACCAAAATCATTGTCAGACAAAATATATACAACTTATCCCTCTCCCCATTCAACCCTATCTCTCACTCAGCCTCCTTCACACCAGACACTAATTACTCACAAAAAATGCACTTCCTGCAATCCAACCATACTCGGAAGACACAGAAACAAATAAATAAACAGCAAACAAGGGGTACTCACCGAACGGACTCGAGTTCCTCCTCGCGGATGTGGAGCCTCTTCTCGATCTCGATCCTGTAACTCTGGTACTCGTTGGTGATCTTGATGAACCTGGTTTCCTCGTCCTTGCGGGCCTGTGAGGGAGAGAGAGAGCAGAAGGAGGACGTAAGTATTCGGATGTAGAGCGTGGAGGTTCTATTTTTTGTTTTGACTGATTGGTTGATTAATATTTGTGAGGGTGATGGGTAACTGTAGGAAAAGGTCCCGTTTTGGATGCGGGTATTTGGGTGTAAAGTGTGAAGGATCTGTATTTGTTTTGTTTTATTTATTTATTTATTTATTTTGTGAGGGTGATGGGTACTTGTAGGAATAGGTCCCATTTTAGGTATGATTATTTGGAGTAAAGTGTGAAGGATATATATTTTCTTTCTAGGAATTGGTGAGTCATTTTTTTTTTACTGTCAGGGTGATGAGTAACTGTGTGAATGGGTCCCATAACTAAGCTGTTGTGAGGAAGGGCATTACACGTGCTTTACAACTGCTTCTAAAAATAAGTGAAGTGAAGCTTTGAGTTTCGAGTGGAAAGATATACAAATCTCAACGGAACACTGATATTTACGGGCAAGATATGAGATGTAGTTAGAACAGCCACACAGAAAGTGTCTATGAATAAGTTATAGGATGCAGAATGAAAAAAAAAAAAAAAATACAGATCTCTTTGGACTGTAAGTATTGTGAATAAAAAAGATAGCTATTGAGTTTTAAGAGAT
>NC_051387.1:57204879-57212379 GCF_015228065.2 Penaeus monodon
ATAAGATTGAAATAAAGGAGGCTCCAAGATTCTAGATTTAAAAACATATATATACATATATATATATATATATATAATATTATATATAATATATATTATATTATATATAGATACTATTATATATATAATCATTATATAATCTATATATATATAATAAATATAAATATTTATAAAAATATACCCACACACACACACAATCAAATCCAAATCAATAAATTACATTATACTCATCGCTTGCAAAGTTATGTTTATGGGAATACTTTTGGGTACAATGCTTTCATCAGATTCTTAAAGGGGCCCGAGACTCTACAGTGATTAAGGACCACTGCTATATATTAAACATTATACATTATCAATACATACTGAGTCTATCTTTGAGTATTCTGTTGGCCTTTCTCTCTTGATCTCCTTATATTAAGAATAACGAGTCTAAGGTGACTTAGGTTCTGTACATGTGACAAGCTTATTATCTTCCTACCTCGTGTCGTAGGGAAAATAGTGGTTTCATCTGTACAAAGAAGACTTGGGTATTATACATGTTAAGAGGATTTCAACGCATCATTAGGGTGAGAGGCTGCTAAAGAAACGCACATAGACTTACAAGAACAAACATAGACTTACTTATATGGATGGCACAACACTGATACAAACACACACACATGTATGGACGCAAACATACATGCGCACATATATGAAAAGAGCTGTAGGGAAAGTATATATATATATATATATATATATATATATATATATATATATATATATATATATATATATATATATATATATATATATATATTATATATATATATATATATATACAGAGAGAGAGAGAGAGAGAGAGAGAGAGAGAGAGAGAGAGAGAGAGAGAGAGAGAGAGAACAAAACAGGCGAAGAAGCACAGAGAGAGACACAAAAACACAACACAAAAAGAGAGACAGAGACAGAAGCAAACACACATAGAAAAAAAACAAAAAATGAGACCAATACACACAGAACAAACACACACACACACACACACACACACACACACACAAGCACGCACCACCCACTCACCTTCTCCAAGTCAAGGATCATGATCTCAATCTCCTGTGACAGACGGCTCTTCTGTTTCTCAACGTTAGCGACCTTCTGATTCAGGCTGGTGCAGTGTTCCTCGAGCTCGACGATCCTGGCAGTCATCTTCTTCCTGTAGGACGCACGTAGAATTAAGTGGTTGTACATGTGTTGAGGATATTGGGGGTATGGTTATGTTTTGTGAATAGTAAGAACTTGTGTATACGTGTGGTAAGGATGTATGTCTTAAGAATAAAGAATACGTACTGCATGTATCTCAACAATAAATGAGAATGTTAAGAATAAACATAGTGAGAATACTAAGGATACAGTACTCATGAGAAAATCAAGAAAAAAGATATACTGAGACTCTTAAAAATACAAAAAATATCTTGAGGATATCAAGAATATACACACTACTACTCCACAGAATATTACGTTCCATAAAATAGATAAAAATATCCACTTTCTTTTTCGCAAAGAATATAAAAGGAAGTATAGTAGTCTGGACATGAGAGAAATGCGATTGCGTCAAGCAGGTACGCATTCTCGGACACTCAGAGAATGCGTATGATAACTGTATATCACTCTAAGAATATCGAGCCTATCTCTGTCTTCAGAACATCAAGAATATCATATTCAAATAATGTCTAGAATAGTATAAAAAACAGCATATCTTAATAACACGAAGAACAAGATATCTATAAAGTATATTCACTTCCCAAAACGAAAAAAAAATCCCTACTTTTCCGTGTTCTGACATTTCTTTAATTTATATTTCCTGTTTTTTGTAATTGTTATTTTTTATCTATTTTATTTATTATTTTTTTGTCTGTCGGTGACTTCATCCCAGAAAAGCATAATTCCCTTTAAAAAACACAATTTTAGATAAGACACAACGAAATAATCCTATATTTATAAATGAAACAACGCAGGAAAGAACAGGGAGTCACACGAATACACACGAATGTCCTATGAATAAAGCAACGAAGGGAAGAACAAGGAATTACACGAATACACACGAATATCCTATAAATAAAATCAACGCAGAAATACTAAAGAATCACATGAACATCCCACAAATAAAAATAACGAAGGGAAGACCAAAAAAATCACACGAATACACACGAATATCCTATAAACAAAACAACGTAGAATGACCAAGGAATTACACGAATACACACGAATATCCTATAAGTAAAACAACGAATGCAAAATAAACAAAACAAAACAATTAAACACATGAATATACGGAAAACTTTTTCGCCATATTGCTTCCTCAAGGGATCAATATAACCGAAAAAAAATATATCCGTTTGTTTTCTTGTCCTTTCCTTCGTCGTTTCATTCACATCCTTCACGCGCTTAGGCCTAAATTTATAGATTTTTTTTTTATAGACTATGGGTGAATTCGTGGATTTTATAAGAAAAATATGAGGTAACAGAAATGAATATTTAGTGTCAGGGTGTGAGGCAGGGCATATATATATATATATATATATATATATATAATATATATATATATATATATAAAATATCATATATATGCATATATATATGCATATATATATATATATATATATATATATATATATATATATATATATATATATATATATATTTTGTGTGTGTGTGTGTGTGTGTGTGTGTATAACACAATCGCATTATATCCTACTTAGATGTAAAGGGATTAAGATGGCTATCTCTTTATCTATCTATCTATTCATCTCTCTGTTTATCTATCTACTTCTCTATCTATCTATTTATCTATCAATCTGTCTGTATTTCTCTCTATTTATGTATCTGTCTACCTATCTATCTATTTATCCATCTGTCTGTCTATCCGTCTCTCTACCTATCTATCTGTATATCTATCCATCTATCTGTTTATCTATCTATCTATCTATCGAGATGAAAAGAATAAAGAATGATGCAATAGAATAAAAAGAATAGTATCCCCCATCATCACCCTAAAAAAAAACGAGAAAACGTTTCCTCCAGAAACTAACACCAGATAAACCGAAAAAAACGAAGAAAAAAACAAAAAAAAACTATTAAGATGAAAGAAAGAAGAAAAAAAGGAAGAGAAAAGAAAAAGAAAAGCACCAACAACAACGAAAACGTCAACCAAATAGAGAAAGAAGAAAAAAAGATAAAAGAGAAGAGAAAAGACTTACAAAATAGAATGAATAAAATAAACAAAAGAAAGAAAGAAAGAAAGAAAGAAAGAAAGAAAAAACTACTTACATAAACAGAATAATAACAACAACAACAAAAATAAAGCAAAATATCTACAAAACAAAATAACCATCCTCCCCCCCAAAAAAAGATAAAGAAAACGGAAGAACCTGAAAAATAGCCCCCCCCCCCGAAAAACAGAAAAACACACACAAAAAAAAAAAAAAACAGAAAAAAGGACTTACTTGAAGAAGAAACAGAAAAATAGGACCCCTCCCCCCAAAAAAACAGAAAAAAAAAAACAGAAAAAAAAGAACTTACTTGAAGAAAAACAGAAAACAACAACAAACAACAACAAAAAAAACGAAGAAAAAAAAGAGAGAGAGAGAAAAAAAAAGAAAACAGAAAAAAAGAACTGACCTCAAGAACCAGAAAAAAAAACAAACAGAAAAACAACAGAAAAAAACATAACTTACTTGATCTCTTCAATCTCCTCGACGCGGATGCGACACTCGCTCTCATACTTGCTCTTGAACTGCTGCACAAGGGACACCTCGCTGTTATATTTGCGCTCGATGTCGATGCGCAGTTCGCACTCTTCGTCGTAGGAGCGTTTGAGGGCGTTGAGTTCGTTGTTGAGGGAGTGCAGCTCGCTCTCCAGCTTACGGCGGCGCTGCGGGTGGAGGAGAGCGGTCAGGTGGAGTGCGTGGGGGTGGAAGGGGGGAGGGGGGGGGAGAAGAAGAGGTAGGGAAGGGAGGTGTGGATGATTGTGGGGGGTGAGGTGGGGTGCGTGGAGGAGAAGATTGGGGGGAGGAGGAGGAGGGAAGAGTAGGTGGTGGTGGAGATAGAGATGGAGGAGGAGGAGGAGGAGGAGGAGGAAGAGGGGGAGGTGGTGGTGGTGAAGATAGAGATGGAGGAGGATCAGAAAGAGGAGAAAAAAAGGTGAGGAGAGGAAGCTGTAGGAAAAGAGGTGGAGATAGAGATGGAGAAGGTAAAGAAAGCGAAAAAAGAGGAGAAGAAAGGGGAGGAAGAGGAAGAGAAGATAGTTTGTGGAGGCGCTACGGGTGGAAGAGTGCTTTGAAGTGGATAAGAAAGGGGAGATAAGAGGTGGAGATGGAGGAGGTGGAAGAGAAGAAATAGGAGGAGATAGAGAAGGAGGTGGAAGAGGAAAAGACAGAGACAGAGGAACAGAAGAAAGAGGAGAAGAAAGGGGAGGAGGAGGAGGGAAAGAAAAATATGATGTGGATGGAACAGCGCAAATAGGTGGAGGAGAAAGAGGAGAAAAAAGGAGGAAGAGAGGAAGAAAGAGGAGTGGATGGAACAGCGCAAATAGGTGGAGGAGAAAAAGGAGAAGATGAAAGACGAGAAGAAGAAAGAAGAGAAGAAGAAAGAGGAGAAGAAGAAAAAAGAGAGAGAAGAAGAAAAGAGAGAAGAAGAAAGAGAGAAGAAAGAGAAGAAAGAAAAAAGAAGAAGAAGAAGAGAAAGAGAAAGAAGAAGAAAGAGAGGAGAAGAAAGAGAGAAGAAGAAAGAGAGAAGAAGAAAGAAGAAGAAGAAAAAGAAAGAAGAAGAAGAAAAAAAGAAAAGAAAAAGGAAGAAAAAAGAAGAGAGGAAGAGAAAAGAAGAGAGGAAAAGAAAAGAAGAAGAAGAAGATGAAGAAGAAGAAAGGAAGAGGAGGAGAGGACTCGAGGGAAGAAAAGAGAACAGAAGGAAATAGAAAAGAATAGGAAAAATGAAGCTTTTTTCTCTCCTTCTTCTTGTTGCATTGGATGGAAAATGCAACAATGGAATTTAAATATATTTTTTCATCAACTTGTCTTCAACTAAATGATGATGATGATGATTTTGACGTAATGATGAGGCTAACACGATAATTATTGATATTACTGATAATGATAATGATTATGATAACTGATATGTTGATAATAATGATTATGATGATAATGATAATGATCATGATGATGATAATAATAATAATAATATTAACACGATAATAGTAATAACAATGATAATAATAATAATTAATAATATAATAATGACCATAATTGTTTTAATAATGTTGATATTAATGCTAATTACAATGACAATAATAATAACAATAACATTGATTATAAATTCAGCAATAATGATGATGATAATAATAATAATAATAACAACATTAATAACAATCACAATAACACTACTGAAAACAACGATAACAACAATACAATAATGATAACAACATCAATAAAATGACATTAATAACAATGAAAAAACTTACGGCCTCCTCCTGCTCGAACCTCCTCCTCCACTCCTCGGCGCTGGTGGAGCCGGACTTGATGGTGTAGTTCAGTTCCTCAATCTTGACCTTGTATTCCTGGACAATCTTGGTCATCTCGACGTTCTCCTGCAGGGTGGCGAGGGCAAGGGAGGGGGGGGGAGGGTCAGATGGTGCTGATTAGAATATGTGGTGAAGGAAGAGTACGTGGATACACATACATATAGCTATATACATACACGCACGCACACGCACACACACACACACACACACACATTTACATATGAATATACATGTATGCTTGTATAGAGATATATATAGATATATTTATATGCGTACTCCTGCATGTACTAATGCACATATATGTGTATATACATAAGAGTATATGTACATATGCAAAAATACACGCGTACATACATGCAAATATGAATATAAATGTACACAGACACACACGGATACATATAAACACACAAACACATACACACACATATCTTTTCTACTCCCGGATACATTTGTTCACTGTATCCTTGTGGGTAAATTTGGAGTGAAAAGTGACGGTATTGTATGAACAGAAAAAAATATGCGTTATAAAGAAAACAAAAAAAAGATCATACGTCATCCACACTTCTGTAATAACATATTCTCATTTACTGTCTATACGTTTCTGCGCATGCAAATTCTCTCCGTTTTTTTCGTTTTCTCTTATCTCCCCCTTCTCCGTCATCCCAATCTCCTCCTCCTCCTCTTCCTACTTCCCCCTTTCACATCTTCCCAAATCTCTCCTCTTCCTTCCCATCTCCTTCCTTTCCTCCTTTCCTTCTCTCTTCTCTTTCCTTCTCCTTTTTTTTACATCCTTCCCTCTATTCTATTTTTCTCTCTCTCTTCCTTTCTCCTAATCAAACTTTTCCTCTCTTCCTCCCCGCATATCCTGCCATGAAATCATTTCTTTTTCCCCTCTCTCCTTCCTCCTATCCCCTATCTCTCCTGCTTCCTCCTCTCTCCTTCTTTCTCTTTCTCTTTCATCTCCTTCTCTAACGCCCTCCTCTCCTTCTTCCCTTTTCTCTCCCATTCACCTCCTCCTCTTCTTCCTTCTATCTAATCTTTCCCCTCCTCCTTCCCTTCTCTTCCTCGTTATATCCTTTCCTCTGTCTCTTTCTCACCCTCATCATCTTTTCTTTATTATCTCCTTTCCTCCCTTTCATCTTTTTCCTTTATCCTTATCCTCTCTCATTCTTCTTTTTTTCCTTTTCTTTCAGCCTTTCCTTTCCCCAATCCTCTCATCCCTCCCCTCTTACCTTTTACCCTCTCCCTCTCCCCCTCACTCCTTCTCTCTCTCTCTCCTCCCCTCTCCCACCCACCTCCTCCACATCCACTTCTTGACCCACCCACTTCCCCTCTGCCCCACTCCCACCCACTCACCCCCCTCCCTTCTCCTCCAGTCTCCCCACCTCCACCTCTCCCTCAATCTCCTCACCTCCATCTCCACCCCCTCCCTAATCTCACCACCCACCTCCTCCACCTATCCACTTCCCCACCTCCATCTCCACCCCCTCCCTAATCTCACTACAAACCTCCTCCATCTCCCCTAATTACCCCACCTCCACCTCCTCCCCCAATCTCCCCACCCACCTCCACCTCCTCCCCCAATTCCCCCCCACCTCCACCACCCCCCCGAAACGTACCACGCTCAGGCGCTGCTTGGCGGAGGTGATGTCGACGATGGTGCGGTTCAGTTCCTCGATCTTCAAGTTCAGTTCCTGGATGCTGATGCTGAGGCTCTTCACAGACTTGTGGTAGCCGGCGGATTCGAGGGTGACCTTCTCCAGCTGCTGGGTCAGTTCGTAGACCTCGGCCTGGAACTTGCTCTTCTCCTTCTCAATCCTGGAGGGGGGGGGGGAGAGAGGGAGAGAGTGAGTGTGGTTGTAATTTTTCTTTGGGAAAAAAGCAAGATAGAAAAGAAAAGAAAGTTTTTTTTTTTTAATTTTATAATTCAACTTTTCTTTTTTTCATTATTT
>NC_051387.1:57217379-57219879 GCF_015228065.2 Penaeus monodon
GGCTTCGACCTCTTCGATGCGTTCGCTAAGCTGAATAACCTGAACGCTGAGGTCGGCCTTCTCTCGCTCTACCTGGAAGGAGATAAAGCCAATTTAATTAATTAATTAATCTGGGTGAAGGAGAAAGAGGGGAGGGGTTGATAAACGCTTTTTTCTGTAGGATGTGGTGAAAAGTTTTTGTTTGTTTGTTATTTATTTCTTGATAGGTGGTGAATACTCGTTGCGTGTGGATACGGACGTAATATAATATGGAATTACAAGGTATACGAGTTTTATAATTTGTATTAAAAGAGTACTAAACTTTATATGGCGATTTTGTGTGATAGAAATGATTAAAAGTAGATAAAACTTATAAGAGAAACAGAGGCTTTCAAGAGAAACAGAAGTCAATACAAATGCACCCGTACCCTTAAGGCCTAAACCATACGTCCCATTACACGAAAGCAAATGATCTATTTATAAGCTAAATTACCCAGTGGCACATGACTATTGTTGAAACCTACAAGGGTGCGACCTCCATTTTCGTCGTTGGTCAGGTCACGTCAGGTCGAAAGAGAAGCACGTAAATAGGCCTTACCCACATACCTCCTCATACCCCGGAAATTCCCGTGCATTCCAAAATTGCACACATTTAATTGCGCGCTTATGCTGGCCTACATACCGGCGGGGATTCTAGGTTTGTGTGTTTAAAACTGGAGATAAAAGGGAAAAAAATAAGAATGTGATAGAAGAGTTGTTAAAATGGGGGAAGATGCGTGAAATGACGCTACGATGTGGCAAAACTGATACTAAAGATGAGGATGGAGGAACATTAAAAAAAAAAAACACACACACACAATGGAAGACAGAAATAAAATAGCCACGAGGAAACATCAGCGACGGATGAAGGTTGTCCGCGAGGCAGAAAAACGCAAAGCATATGTGAATTTGGATGATGCCTTAATATACCTATAACTTGACATGTATATTTTAACTTCAGATAATTTATATAATCATGATCCTTATTTTTCTTTCAGTATATAACATCCCTATCTCAAGATATATATATATATATATATATATATATATTATTGACTTCACACAGTTTATATCATCATGATCCTTATTTTCCTTTCAGTTTATAACATCCCTATTTCGCCGGCCCTGAGTTGTTTATGAGAGCCGCCCAGATTCACGCCCACTCCTCTTGCCAAGGGCATTCGAACCGTCAGTCGAGGCGACAGCTCAACTGACCTCTGAATTGTGAGGATCTGAGGAATCTTAACGTCAGCTTTCGTTTCGCTATCTTCTCCCTGACAGCGACGAATAAATAACTGATTGTCTACAGATTTTTCTTCGTTTTCTTGAAAAAAACGGCAGTAAGAAATGAGAACGAGTAAAAACCGATGTCATCTTCACCAATCGTTCCATATCCATCTCACACATAAACGGATGAAGAGATCATGGACGCATTTCTCTCTACCGAATCTACGGTGAGAATACCCCATATAGAATCAGCAAGTACCATCTATCAGTCAGCGAGCCAGCGAGCGTGTGGCCCCTGAAGAGCTGGTGCCAGCTGGCCACTAGCAGGTGAGAGCATTCCTTCAGCCAGCCAGTTCCTCGCTCACTGACTCATGGCCATATTTTTAGCAGCCAGACCTCAACCCACTCTTTCTGACTTCCTTCATCCCCGAATTGTGGCTCCCGGCTCGAAGAAGACCCCGGGTATATTCTTGACGTTTCACAGGTGTTATTTAAACGGGAGGATCACTCGGGTAGATTATATGCAAGACGTAATCGCTGGTCATATTGTAGGCAAGGGAGAGACAGAATGAACAGAATAACAATGATAAAGAAACGGGTGTTCTTCAGCACATTTTAACCTTTTTCCCACCACCTTTGACCACGTTCTCAGTTGCCAGATGAAGAACATTATCGCAATCTGGATCAAAGAAATGCAAAGCTTTTATCTCGTAATCGGCATAGCACCCGGTCACCCATAGACGCGACAACTACCCTTACCACACACCGTTTCGCACATACAGTCTGATAACTTTTGCAGTTTTCTCTTTCGTTTTATATATATTTGTATATATCTTTTCACAACTGTTCGTTCTCCATTTTTATCGTATATATCATCAGTACATGTATCCTAGAGTTTTGATTTTTCTGTAGATACTTAAAAGATATGGACCGTCGATAGTAATCTTTTTTTCAAAATCAAAATCACGGTAGCCTTTTCCTCCTCTTCTTTTAAGCTTGAGGTATAGGGCAAAATAAAGAGGCAAGGGGAGACTTATAGGAGGAATATGTCTTTGGATAAGTGTCAAAAATGGGGGGTAGAGGAGAGGAGAAATAGGGAACGAAAGAGATGAATTATTCTTTGAAAAAAAGCAAAAACAGGGGTAAGGGTAATAGGGAAGGGAATAAAGAGCAGAAAATGCGTGTGAGTGGAAGTGGAGAAGTAATGGAATGTATCTTTCTTTGAATAAAGGGCAGTGGATGGGACTGAGGAGGA
>NC_051387.1:57234879-57237379 GCF_015228065.2 Penaeus monodon
TCGCTTCGGAAGCTCTATCCTCCCCGAGAGATTAAAAAGGATTTCAAGATCCTGTGTTTGTTTGGAAATCACTGGAGGGTAATTGCGGCGAAACAGGTCGAGAAGCAAGGTATGTGTCTGGTTTAAATGGCCTTAATTGATCGGAGTTATTCGACAATCAGATCGTGATTATAATCTTACGGTTTAGAATGGGGAGGAATAAAAAAATTCAAGAAGAGCTAGACCATCTAACAGGATAAGCAGAGAGAGGAAAAAAAGAAGTTATACTATAAAAAGGAGGACCTTATAACGTTCTATAAAACAAGTCATTTAATGAAAAACGTTTGGTTGTAACGGAGGGCTTTATAATGTTCTATAAACCACGTCATTTTCTAATAAGTAGAAAGTTAGTACAAAGTGGGGCTTTATAAGTCCACAAGGAGTCATTTCTCCTGTAGAATACAAGACTTCGACATACGTTGAGACATCCAAGCGGCCTGTGTATGAGGAGGGCAGGTGACAAAGGACGAGTCAGTTGAGGCAGAGAGATGAGAGGAGGGCAGGAAAGGAGCAGAGAGGAGAGAGGAGGGCAGTGGAGGGCAGGAAGATGCAAGGAGGCGGCAGGAAGAGTGAGGAGGGAGGGGCAGGTGGAGGGCAGGAGAGGGAGAGAGGGAGGGGCAGGTGGAGGGTAGGAGAGGGAGAGAGGGAGGGGGAGGTAAGGGGAAAGGGAGAGGGAGAGAAGGAGGGGGAGTTAAGTGGCTGGGGGAGAGGGGGAGGTAAGGGGATGGGGAGAGGGAGGGGAAAGGGGAGGGAGAGAGGGAGGGGAAAGGGGAGGGAGAGAGGGAGGGGGAGGAATGAAGGGAGAGGAAGGGTAATGGAGGAATGGAGTTGAGGCTAGGTAATATATATAGAGAGGGAGGGATGAAGTTGAGGGAGGGAGGGCAAGGGAGGGAGGGATGGGGTTGGGGGTGGAGAGTAATACAGGAATGAGGTTGGAGTCTGGGGGGGACCAGGAGGCCAAAAATCTAGGTTGGGGTTGCCGGCACAGCAGAGGACAGACTTGCAAGCAGACACTCAGTGGGGTTGGTGGGGGGGGGGGGTAATGGGCGGAGTTGGTCAAGAACCAATTGCATGCAAGCAGATTCGCTTTCTTGCGGTGGACAGCGGGCGTGTCTCCAGTTTGCATTTCCCGCTAGGCATTCGACGCGATTTTGCTTCTCCCCTTACAAATAGCCCCCGGAGGCACCTCATAAGTAAGCCAAGTGCACGGCCGGGCGCACTACACTACACTTCGCCTCCAACTTTAAAAGCTCATTGAAAGGTCTGTGATACTCCCCCCCCCCTCCCCCGCTCTTTAAAGGGTTTCCCTTCTTTGAAAACTTTAGGAAAGCTTCTCTGAAAGCTTTATAGAAATTCCCCTTTCTTTAAAAGGTCTATGATATTCCCTCCCTCTGTTTCTTTGAAGGCTAAACGAAAGTTCTACCTTCCTTTGAAAACTCTGTGAAACCCCCCCCTCTTTGAAGCTCTACCTTCTTTGAAAGCTCCAAGAGTACTCTTTGAGAGCCCTTTCTCACTTTGAAGGCTCTAACTGACTATGGATGTCCTTCTTTGAAAGCTTAAAAAATCTCCCCTGAAAACGCTGTGAATGCTCTCCCTTCTTTGAAAGCTTTATGAAAGCTCCCCATCATAAGTCTCCTCCTCTTGATCAGTTCTATGAAAGCTCTCTCTCTTTGGAAAGCTCCCCCTCCTCCTAAAGCTCTAGAAAGCCCCCCCCCCTCCCCTTCTCCTCTGAAACCCCGTGATCTTGGCCGCCCAATGGTCCGGCAAGTCGACGGCCTGCCGTTACGGCTATTTAAGCCCCAGGGACCCATGGACATCACAGACGAACAGCGACCCGGCCACCTCCGAGACATCCCGAGGCGCGCTGGCTCTCCCTCTGGCTGTTTTAAGATGTCAACAAACTAGTGACTGCACTCCCCGCTGCCAAGTCCTACCAGAGCGGGGACTCGTGTGCTTTTATCCGTCTCTATCTCAAGCATCGTGTTACTAGTATGATTGTATTACTCGGATCTGGCGGCGGTTTGTATTCGGAATTTTAGCTTCTATCGGGGTATTGCTTCTAGTAGTAATATAAAGCCAAGTTATAAGGTAAATAGAAGGGATTCTTTTTTTTACCTGTAATCGAGAAGAAAGACACACACACAAAAAAAAAAAAAAAAACGGCCGTAGAAAGCACATCAAGATATTAAAAAGTTCATCACCATTTTTATCAATTATTAGAAGGGAGTCAAGTGACACTACCTTAAAAAAAAAAAAAAAAAAAATATATATACAAAAACACAAACAAACAATTTTTTTTCCCTTCTTGTCCTAAGGGTTTTACGAAGACCATCTTCCTGCCAAACCCAACGAGGTGATTGCACTGCGAAGAATGGGACACAGACGAACAACTTAGTTAATTTGTTTCATTGCGGAAAAGACGTTTATGCCGGCCAGCCCAACGTAATAAATCTCTTCCACA
>NC_051387.1:57242379-57247379 GCF_015228065.2 Penaeus monodon
GAAAGGGAAAGACATGAGAAGGTGAAGACGAAGAAAGAAAGAGATATATATGTATATATATATACATATATATATATATATATATATATATATATACAAATATGTATATATATATATACATATAAACACACATGTATATACACACATATGTGTATATATCTATGTTTTATATATATATATATATGTATATAATATATGATATATATGCATATATATTATATATATATATATATATATATATATATATATATATATATATATATATATATATATATATATATATATATATATATATATATACATGTATATATGCATGTATTTATTCACTACTATTGTATTGTTATAAAACATAATATTTTGGTCCTCGGAGTTAACTGAAAATAAAAACTGATAACTACAATTACCTCTTTTATCATAATTGTTAACGTACTAAAAATTAACTAAGAAAGTTTATAATGTGATTTTTTTTTTGAGTATGAGTAGCATTGTGCTTTCAGTACAATTTTTTTTTTAAAGAAAATTGTCATTTTATAATGTGCACTGCAAATTACTTTAAAAATTATGGATTAGAATATTAACTTATACAGTACTGTGCAAGGCATACCTTATTGCAATCTACTGAGGACTTGTTTTTTTGTCCATATATCGGAAGGGAAAATGATGATAATTTCGATAGCCAAAATGCTAGATATTCAACTGGCCGTAGATTTAAAAGCTGAAGAGCATGTTATTGTTATATCTAATTTCTTAAATCAAATTATGGGACCACACAAAGCGCAAACAGAGACAGAGAGAGAGAGAGAGAGAGAGAGAGAGAGAGAGAGAGAGAGAGAGAGAGAGAGAGAGAGAGAGAGAGAGAGAGAGAGAGAGAGAGAGAGAGAGAGAGAGAAAGAGGAAGAATAATAATAAGAAAAAAAAAAGAAAAGGGAAGACACACAAAACAAAACGAAGACTAGGGAGGAAAGATGGAATGATGGAACGAAGGAGAGCGAGGGGAGAAGGGAGACGGAGAGAGGATAAGGAGACGAAGAATAAAAGGTGAAGTGAGGGGAAAAGACAGGAGTAAAAAGAGGAAAAGAGGAAAATTGAAGCTGGAATCACATATCGCCCCCACACAGGTCTTTGATGTGGTTTACAGGAGGAAAAGCACTGCGTTTAATCCCACGTTTCTCTGTGAGCAAAATCTAACGAAATAAAGATATTAATCTTCGCGATACTGACACTTTTATAGCAAACGTTTTCCATTTTTAGAACAAGAGTATATTTATTTTCTTCTCGGTTTCCTTCTCCAAAATCACGTGTTTGTCAGATTGCATTTTTCGAAAGTTGAATGTATATTTAATTAGCATATTGATTAATGTATAAATCTAAGTCCTAAAAATCTAACTGAGATCCAACTTGATATAATCGAAATTCTAGTGAAGTTTCCCCCTCAGTAATGTAATGATAATGATAATAATGATAATGATGGTAATAATAATAATGATGGTAATAATAATAATGATGATAATAACATTGATGGTGATGATAGTGGTGATAATGATAATTATGATAATAATAATAATGAGTGATAATAATAGTGATTGATAATAAGACTGATAATAATATAAAATAATAACAATAATGATAACGGTGATAACAATAATGATAATAATTATATTAATAATAACAACAACAATAGTAATAGTAATAGTAATAATAATAACAATAGTAATAAAAATAAAACAACAATAATAGTAATGACAATACTGATTACTACTACTACTACTACTACTACTACTACTACTACTACTACTACTACTAGTAATGATGATACTACAACATCAACTACTACTGCTGCTGCTGCTGCTGCTGCTGCTAATAATAATAATAATAATGATAATGATAATGATAATGATAATGATAATGAATAATAAAGATAATTAATAATAAAAATAAAATAATAATAATAATAATAATAATAATAATAATAATAATAATATATATAATAATTATAATAATATAAATAATGATAATAATGATAGTAATAATAATAATGATAATGATAATAATAGTAATAATAACAATAATAGCAATAAGAAAATAATAGCAATAATTACAGTAATAACACAGAAAAAAATAATGATAATATAATAAAAATCATAATAATAATCATAATAATAGTACATATAAAAGATTATAATTATAAAACAGAAAGAATACAAACATTCGATGAAATAAATGCCAACCACAGCACTAAATATTTGGCCTTGTGAAGGAAGTAGCGTCGTTTGCCAAAGCTTTTCTATAATTCGTTTGTTCTAACTCGCTCCAGACAGTGGAATATTCAGTATAAAAAAGTAACATTCTGCCAAGAGCGAGCGAGCGAGAGCGAGAGAGAGAGAGAGAGAGAGAGAGAGAGAGAGAGAGAGAGAGAGAGAGAGAGAGAGAGAGAGAGAGTGAGTGAGTGAGTGAGTGAGTGAGTGAGTGAATGAGTGAGTGAGTGAGCGTATGAATGAGTGGGTGTGAGTGAGTGAGAGAGAGAGAGAGAGAGAGAGAGGAGAGAGAGAGAGAGAGAGGAGAGAGAGAGAGAGAGAGAGAGAGTGAGAGAGAGAGAGAGTGAGTGAGTGAGTGAGTGAGTGAGTGAGTGAGTGAGTGAGTGAGTGAGTGAGTGAGTGAGTGAGTGAGCGAGCGAGTGAATGAGTGAGCGAGAGAGAGAAGAGAGAGAGAGAGAGAGAGAGAGAGAGAGAGAGAGAGAGAGAGAGAGAGAGAGAGAGAGAGAGAGAGAGAGAGAGAGGTTGATAAATGCTTTAGATTCAGCGAAAGACAGACAGACAATTATATAGATTAATAAACAGCCTAGGTAGATAGACAAATAGACAAAGAGTAAGATAAAAAGAGAGAGAAAATATAACAAATCGTAATAGAAGATTTTCTCGTCGTATTTATCAGTCATTTATCATTTTTTTTTTCTCTTTTAGCAAAATATTTCGGTGCCGTTGAAACCCAGATCGACACCCACGCTCTCCAGAAGGAAAACCAACTAACACTTTTTTTTTTTGCCCCCAAGCACACGAACATCAAAAGAGAAAAGACAAAAAAAAAGTAATAGTTACATTATATTTTCCAGATTACATCAGGTTTTAACCCGGGAATAACGAAAATAATTGTATTTTTTTTTTTTTTAGATTTTTCTTTTCTCTCTTTTTTGTGGGGGATGAATAATTTGTGTGGTTTGGCCTCTTCGTACGACCCAAGGCCACTTTTAGCCCCCTGACGTCATGTAGAGCTACCCTGAGGGCCTGGCGACGCCCAGTGGATGCCGGCACCCTGACGTGTCACCAAATTACCCGGCTCTCCTCCTCGGTCTTGAAAGTGGCACTGTGTTAGAGTTCTCTTCTGCTGTGAATCACGGCGGAAAAAATAAAGATGCAAGTGGGCGAGTTATGTTGATTTAATGTCTTGTGGTTTATATGGGGTATGTTGGATTATGGGCGTGATTTGGATTTTTTTTTGGATGTGACTTAATCTTTTCCTTTCAAGTACGCGTTTGTCTCCTCTTCGTGGGTATTCCTGATATTCGTCTGCTTAATTCCCGACCCCTAAACAATATCATAATATTTATTCCTTGCTTTAAAAAAAAGAACTTCACACACGACTATATTCTGATCTATATTTTTCGTCACAGTAACACAGATATATTTCATTCTAATTATACGCTCTAATTAATGTCGTTTAATCCTTTCGGGTCCGGCGATTATCCCCCGCCTCCGACCCTAAACATTTAAGTGCTTTGGCCAACTTGAAACAAACGCCATTACAGCTGTTCGAGTGGTGAGGCAGAGAGGAGGGTAAAATTTTCACATCTTTTTCATAAGCAAAACGCATTTCGAAAACAACAGGCATTATACCACATTTAATCTCCTTTGATATGGGATTATGCGATATAATCAGGCGAGCTTAATACGTTTTTTTCCTTCTTCTTTTTTTCCTCCAAAGTTCAGTCAAATGTTTCAAGTTCTCGGACTAAGGCTTGTGATCGCCTCTGAACAATCCCTTGGCTGTAGACTCCGGAGAGGAAGAAAATCTATGCGATGTATGCTTGCCCGCTTTGCCGTTTCTCCCTTGTTAATGGATCAAGAGCGATCTGAAATTATCTGCAAAATCTGGACTCTTCGTACGCGAAAATTTTCATTCTACTCGCTCCGTAATTTTCTAATTTTGGGTCTGGTCTTTTGCACTTTGAAAGTTCTCTTAAGCTTGGGCTTTTGGGGAAAAAAAAAAAAGAAAATTGTTGGTTTATCGTCTTCTTAACCTGGAATGAATTATGATTCTATTAGATTTATCAATTTCCCTCTTCCTTTTAACATATCTTTATTTTCTTCGGTGCCTATTTCTTAATGTTTATTTTCCTCTATGCTTAATTATTTGTAACAACAGAACTAAAGAGGAGAGAGAGAGAGAGAGAGAGAGAGAGAGAGAGAGAGAGAGAGAGAGAGAGAGAGAGAGAGAGAGAGAGAGAGAGAGAGAGAGAGAGAGAAGAAGAGAAGAAAGAAAGAGAAGAGAGAGAGAGAGAGAGAGAAAGAGAGATGAGAGAGAGAGAGAGAGAGAGAGAGAGAGAGAGAGAGAACTCATTATTTGAATATATCTTTTCACCAGACAAATATCATCTCTGACTCAAAGCTATTCTGATATCTCAACCTAATCGTAATTTGCATAACGACATCACGGGCCACGAAATCTCCCAAAATGCAGAATCTTCCGGAAATAAAATATTCATCCTGTGCAATTTGCAAGAAAGTTAAAAAAGGAATGAGAGAGAAGTAAATTAGAAGATTAAAAAAGGAAGAAGGAAAAAGGAAGAAGAAAGAAGGAAGAAAAGAGAGAGACGAAAGAAGAAGAAAGAGGAAAAAAAAGAAAAGTAAAAGAGAAGGAGAAGCGAAAGAGATGAAAAAAATAAGAAAAGTAAAAAGAGAAGAAAGAAGAAGAAGAAGAAAGATAGGACGAAGAATAATAAGAAA
>NC_051387.1:57259879-57267379 GCF_015228065.2 Penaeus monodon
GAGAGGGGTGAGGGGGAGAGAGGGGTGAGGGAGAGAGGAGGGAGTGAGGGAGAGAGGTGAGGGAGAGAGGGGTGAGGGAGAGAGGGTGAGGGAGGAGGAGGGGGAGGGGAGAGAGGGGTGAGGGAGAGAGGGGTGAGGAGATAGGGGTGAGGGAGAGAGGGGTGAGGGGAGAGGGTGAGGGAGAGAGGGGTGGGGAGAGAGGGGTGAGGGAGATAGGGGTGAGGGAGAGAGGGGTGAGGGAGAGAGGGGTGAGGGAGAGAGGGGTGAGGGAGAGAGGGTGAGGGAGAGAGGGGTGAGGGAGAGAGGGGTGAGGAGAGAGGGGTGAGGGAGAGAGGGGTGAGGAGAGAGGGGTGAGGGAGAGAGGGGTGGGGAGAGAGGGGTGAGGAGAGAGAGTGAGGAGGGGGTGAGGGGAGAGAGGGGAGAGGAAAGAGGGTGAGGGAGAGAGAAAAGAGGAGAGAGAGAAAGAGAGAAGAGGAGAAAGAGAAAAGAGAAAGGGAAAGAGAGAAGAGGAAAGAGAGGGGAGAGAAAGAGAAAGAGAAAGAGAAAAGAGAGAATGAGATAGAAGAGAGGATAAAAGAGAGAAGAGAGAAGCAAAAGAGAAGAGAAAGAATGGAAAGAAAATTAAAAAAAACAATTCACAAAAAAAAAAAATTCTCCCAAAAAACGAAACCAGGCAGAACCGATAGCATATACTCCCCCCCAACCCTGAACCTAGCCCATCCTCCTCCTGCATCCTTCCCCCTAAATACCCTTCACCCAACAATTCTCCCTTAAACGAATAACATGCCTCATACTATCTTACCTTACGCGGAGGCGAAATTACTCCAACGCTTATTTATACTTATGTATACACATTTAAGTCACAGTTGCCAAGTCAGTGAGAAATCCACCCACCAACCCTGGGTGGTGGGAGGCGAAAGGAGGGGAAAGGGATAAGAGAGGAGAAGGAGAAAGGAGAAAGAAGGGGTAGGAGAAGAGAAGGAGAAAGGAGGGGAAAGGGATAGGAGAGGAGAAGGAGAAAAGAGAAAGAAGGGGGTATGAGAAGAGGAGAAAGGAGGGGAAAGGGATAGGAGAAGAGAAAGAGAAAGGTGGAGAAGGGGAAAGAGAAGAGAAGGAGAAAAGAGGAGAAAGAGGTGCGAGAGGAAGGGAGATGAGAGGAAGGGGGAAGGTTAAAAGAAAGGGGAAAATAAGGAAGGAGGGAAAAAGATGGAGAAAGATTAGAGTGAGGGGAAAGGGAGGAGGAAGGAGGGAGGGGAAAGGTAGTGATTAAAGGGAAGGGAAAGGGTGAATGGGGGGGGGGAGTGGAGGAAGGATTGGGATAAATGGCGATAGATAGGTAGGAGAAGAAGAAGGGGGGGGAGGGTAAGGGTTAAAGGGAGGTAAAAGAGGGGAGGAGAAACTGGGAGAAGAGGAAGAAGGGGAGGAAAAAGAGGAAGGTTTGGAGAGGAGGAGTTAGGGGGTGGGAGGGGGGGGGGGTAGATGACGGGTCAAAAGGAAGGGCAGGAATAGGTTGATAAATGGGTAAGGAAGAGAGAGGGGGAGGGAGGAGGGAAGGGGAGGAGACGGAACAGGGAAGAGGGAAAGGAAAGGATGAATGGGAGGATCAGGGATAGATAGAGAGATGAGAAGGGGAAGAGGAAGGGGAAGGGGAAGGGGAAGGGAAGAGAGAAGGAGAAGAGGAAGAGGAGGACGACGAGGAAGGGGAAGGGGAAACGGAAAGAGAGAAGAAGGGGAAGGGCGAAGCAGGAGAGGAAGGAGAAGGAGAAAGGGGAAAGTGAGAGTGAAAGTGAAAAGGAGAAAGGGAAGCGAAGAGATGAGAGTAAGAGTAAGGAGAACGGCGTAGAAAAGGGAAGGGGAGGGGAGTAAAAGGGGAGGGAGAAGGCGTAGAGGGGGAGAGGGGGGAAGGGAGAAGGAGTGGGCGGGGTGCACATTAATGCCAACTTGTTAGAAAGAACGGGCGGGGTTATATTTGTAACATGTGTTTATCGAGTGAAATTTCCCCTCAGACCCTTCTCTGCGTTACAGCTCCTAAACCCTCGATCGTGGGTGGTGGTAGGAGGCGTATTGGGGGAAAGGAAATAGAGGGGAAAATGGTGTGGAATGGAAGGATGGACAGAGAGAGAGAGAGAGAGAGGAAGAGAGAGGAAAGAGGAGAGAGAGGAGGAGAGAGAGGAGGAGAGGAGAGAAGGAGAGAGAGAGAGAGAGAGAGAGAGAGATGAAGAAGAAGAGAGATAGATAGAGGAAGGGGAAGAGAGAAGAGAGAGAGAGAGATGAGAGAGAACGAATAAAAGACACATAATCATATTGTAATTAGCTTCAATCGGAATGTTCGTCCAACTTTAAACTGCATCAACTTACTACGACCTCCTGTCAACCTTAAATTAAATCACCATCTTTCTCACTCCCGTTTATTCTCCGCATCTTTACCATCTCTCTGCAGCCCCCCTTTTCGGCACCTGCATCCGTCACTCATACTTTTTCTCCTCCCCCCTTTCCTTCCTGTCATCGTGGTAAGTATAACATCTTCAAGGTAACCTTTTTTTCTTGCTTACTGTCTTAGTCTCACTCTCTCGCTGTCTCTGTTTTGACTTTCTAGTTGTTTTCTTCCCCAACTGAGGAAAAAATTTATAATCTCTCTTCTCTGTGGCTTGGATTTGTGGTAGTTTATATAAATAATTTATATAAATTATCTATATAAATTGTTTTTTAATTGTCAGTTTTTCCTTACCCTTTCATGGCGTGGATTTGTAGGAGTTTATTTGATTTAAATAATTTTTTTTTAACTGTTAGTTTTCGTTATCACTTTAAGGAAAAAATCCCATACCGTATTATTATTGGGATAAGAAGTATCTTTTTGCTGATAACTCACTGTAGCATCTGCTATGCCTAGTTTCAACAATTTAGGTTTGACTGACGCGAAGTACCTGTCATATAATCAGGGCCAGACGTCAGAGTAACAGAGAGAAGAGAAAATAAATGAATTTGATAAATATTAGAACAAAGAGGGTGGTAGAAAGGATGGCTGACTTAAAGGGACGGAATATTTAAGAAAAAATTAGATTAAATCATCAAAATTTTGGACCCGGAAACATGAACTGGCATCTTACAAACTCAATTTTTAAAAGGAAAAGAGGAGAAAGAGGAGACAGAAAGAAAAAAAAAATGAAAGAAATTTCTGAAAGAACATAAAAACTGACAGGGAAAAAATGCACTAATTAGGGAAAATTCATACTTCCACCCTCATTATCTGAAGTCACAAAATTCAGCACGTTTGCCATTTATCCTCCTGAAGTTAAGCGATCTTTGTCTCCCCCCTCCCCCCCGCACCCAGTCTTTATTTGGAAAAGGGGAACGGGTGAAGGCAGTCTCAGGGTCTGTTTATAAGAAGCTATAAGACCATGGGCGGAGGAGCGGTGTGCGGGCGTGGGCGAGAGGGTGGGGCCGAGAGGTGGCTCCAAGAAACGTGGGCGGCGCGGAAAATAATAATAATAAAAAAAGGAGAGAGAGAGAGAGAGAGGGAGAGGGAGAAGTTGGACGGCCGCCATCCATAATGTGGGACTCGGAAAAATCGACGACGGGTTTTTCTCCATCAGCTGCAAAGGCTCCCTTGCTCTCTCTTACTTCCTTGCATGTCTTTTACTATTTCTTTTTCTTTCTCTGTGTGTTCGCCTCTCTCTCTCTCTCTCTCTCTCTCTCTCTCTCTCTCTCTCTCTCTCTCTCTCTCCCCTTCCGTCTGCTCGTCCCTCTCTTTCATTCTCTTGCTCTTTCTTCCTTCTCTTGTTCTTCTCATTTCTCCTTCTTTTTATCTTACTTCCTCCACTTGCTTTCTTATTCCCTTCTCTCTCTTTCTGTCCCCCTTCCTCTTATTCTGTCTCTCTTCTACTACATTTTAACTAAAACAACTTCCTGTAATGATTACAAGGAAAACTGCTTCCGGATCATTTCAACGGGAGAGTAATATGTCATTATCTATATTTGACAACTATGGTAAGATAAATCACCGTGAAAGATGCCTATTTCGATTAATTTTGGGGTAATTTCTTGGAATATTGCCCCATATGCTGTAAATATGTAAGCCGCTGATTGTTTATAAAGAAAACCAGTTAGTCACACTAACCATTTTGGGAATTAAGAGCAACATCACAAATATTTCAACCTTGAGAGGTGATTTATATCGCCAATTCTAGCAATTTAAATGACTGAATTTTTAAAGTCCACATGTGCCATACATTCAGCCTATACTAAATTTATATGTATGCATATATGGATATATATATATATATATATAAATATATATATATATGTATATATAATCATATACATAATATATATACACAACACACACACACACACACACATATATATATATATATATATATATATATATATATATATATATATATATATATACATATACACACATATGCATACACATGGACAAATATACATAATATAACTTCAAAATCTCACATACACTCTTAAAAAAACGAAAACGAAATAGAATGAAAGTTAGAATGAAAGTTAATTTCGTGAATAACAAACCATACGTGTCGCATCCCCGTCCCCTCCCGTTGAGGTTCCCATCGCTTGACACATTGGCTTCAAGTGGTCTTTAGAACTCCGTCGACGCGTGAAACGGCCTTGTTTCGAGGGAGAATTTAACCATAATGTGATTGCAAAGGATCACAAACAGTAAGAAAAAGTATTCAGATTTATTCAGAAGAACTAGACCACAATATAATGATATTTAATTAAAGAGGGACTCTTGGTATTTCGTCCCACGGTCGTGGGCGAAGCGCTTCGACCCGCGATTTGTGCTTTTGTTCGAAATTTCACTGCTCGTAGCTCTCCCGCAACCTGCATTCGGATCTCTAGCGAGCATTCGGGGCATCACACCAAACCAGAACCACTCACGCCACGGACTTCAGGTACTTACCTCGAGCGCGGAGGTGTTGGCATAGTGGGTCTGAGTCGTCGTGACAACGTCAGGTGATTTCGTCCCCGATTTGTACGAGGTCTTTGTGACCTGAACGGTAGAGTGTGCAGGCATCCTGACGGAGACAGAGAGTCCAAAGGGTCACGGGATTATCGACACTCAGGTGGGTTCGTTCACACCTTCACGGTCGTCGAAGAGGGCGGGAGCAGCGTTCGAGTGTGCGAGCCGTGGAGGGGCGGAAAGTGCACTGGAGGGCCGTCGATAGGGCACTGGGGCGAAGCATAGTGCTTTACTGGTGCCCAGGGCTAGCGAGGAGGGGTGGAGTGAGAGGGGGAGGGGTTAGACGAGGGAGGACTAGTGGCACCACCTACCTCCTTCTCAACACCTGGCGCAACCACCGTCTGCCCCTCCCACTTCTTCCCCCCCCCCATCCGTCACCTCCCTCTCTTTACCCCCCTTCTCTCCACAATCCCACCTTCCCCTCAACTTTTCCTCCTAGTTCCACCTTCTGACACCAACCCTTGCACACCGAAACGAACACGCGGGTTAATCTAATTACCAGCGAAACTTTAAACTTCGATCTCGCTTTCAGACACAAATATTTCGATAGACCTAAAAGAAAAGCCATGTTGTTCATGAGGTTTATGAGGGGAACGATGAGGGGTGAGGTTTGGCACGTCGGCTGTGAGTCAGGCTGGGTGGAGGGAGGTAGTATTTGCGGTAAGAGTGAGCCTGTGTTCACGGAGACTTTTCCTTTCTGTGTGTTTGGATGTGTGTGTATGCGTGGGTGTTTGGACGTGTGCGTGTTTGTAGGTCTTTCTCTCTCTCTCTCTCTCTATTTCTCTCTCTCTCTCTCTCTCTACTTCTGTCTTTCTCTCTCTCTCTCCCTCTCTCTCCCTCCCTCTCTCTCTCTCTCTCTCTCTCTCTCTCTCTCTCTCTCTCTCTCTCTCTCTCTCTCTCTCTCTCTCTCTCTCTCTCTCTCTCTCTCTCAAAATTTCTTGTCGGCGATTCGCACTTCGCACACTGACATGATACGAAGGAAGACCGGAGGGGAGGAAGGAAGGAAGGAAGGAAGGAAGAAAAGAAAGAAGGAAGGAAAAAATGAAGAAAAAAGAGAAAAAACGGAAAGAAAAGAAAGAAAAAGGACAGAAAAAAAGGAAGGAAGGAGAGAAGGAAAGATTGAAGGAAGATATCTCAGAGATGTACTTTCCACCTGAAACCGTGTCTCTTGGCTGTCACCTACGATATCCACTTGTCCCATAAGTAATCAATCTTACGAGCAGATGAACCGTATCCGATTTCATTCCACCGAAAGCTTTTTAATCCACATCTGAAAGGGTGACATCATCAATATTTTGCTCAGTATAGAGGCAGAGAGAGAGAGGATGGGTGTGGGTAGGGGGTGGGATAGAGGCAGGGTGTGAGAGAGGAGGAGAGGGGAGAGGGGAGGGGAAGGGGGTCGTAGACTAACCCCCTGGCAGCATAGCTTTCCCTTATAAGGCTTCTTCTCCCGAATGTTCGCAGGTCGTGCAACGGGGAACTACGCTGGCCTAATCAGGAAGAAATACTTAGTGCATTTTATTACTTAAAGAATGCGCAGTTCATATATTTTTTTTCCTCCTCCGGTTAATTCTTGGATTTTTGTGATCTTGGGGTTTTCTTCAGTGGCTTGTCAGGGGTTTCGTGGGTTCCTCTCCGGTTGCATGGAAGGGTTGGGAGTTTACGCTGCGGGCGGTTTGTGTAGCGTGTGAGTAAAACGTGTTTGCATATCGTGAAGAATCTGCGCATACACGGGGCGCGGTTATTATGAATCATATGTGCATATGGTTACACTTAGACATCCGCATAAATACACACACAAAGACACATATAAACACACACACACAGACACACGCATAAACACACACAAAAACACACACATAAACACACATACACACAGACACACGCATAAACACACACACACACATAAACACACACACAGACACACGCATAAACACACACACACAGACACACGCATAAACACACACACACATACTCTCGCGCAGAGTACATGCATGCATACATACATACATACATACATACATACATATATATATATATATATATATATATATATATATAATATATATACTATATATATATATATATATATATATAATATGTATATACCACACACACACACACACACACACACACACACACACACACACACACACACACACACACACACACACACAACATACACAAACACACACACATGCACACACCACACACACACACAACACACACACACACACACACACACACACACACACACACACACACACACACACACACACACATATATATATATATATATATATATATATATATATATATATATATATATATATATATATATATATATATATATATATATACCTGCGTGTACGTGTTCGTGTGTGTATACATGTCTTTGTTTTTTTGCTTGTGTGTATATTTGTATATATCTTCTTCCTCTCCTCTTAATCGCCCTCTCTCTCTCTTTCCCTTTCCCTTTCACCTTGTTTCTTTCAGATAATATT
>NC_051387.1:57287379-57289879 GCF_015228065.2 Penaeus monodon
ATATATATATATATATTAATAACTATAAATATATAAAACAAAAATTTTGAAAACTCATTCTTTGAGTAGCTTGATCTGTGAAGGCAACTTTAACATTATTATGGTTATTTTGTTATTATTATCATTATGATGATAATAATAATGATAATAATAATGATAAAAAGATAATGATTATTACTGTTATTGTTATTTCTTTTATTATTATTATAATAATTACTATTACTATCATTATCATAATTATCATTATTATCATCATAATCATCATCATATTCATCCTAGTCATTATTATTATCACTATCGTTGTTATTATCATCACAATCCTTATCATCTTAATAATCACTATTGTCATAAAAAAAACAATAACAAAACGACCTAAAAATATAAACATCGACAACCAACATATATATTCTCAATATTTTACCAATTCGCTTAATTATTACTGAAACTTATCACTTAAATGTTACCTAAAACCCAAATGAAATTCGAAATTAACTTCAAAGTGCTTATCATTACGAAACGGATACTGAAAATAAAGATCTCGTATTAAATTTTTTTTCCTCGAAGTTTGACGGCTAACTTCTGGAAAAAAAACAAGAAAAAATAAAATAAAAGTGTTGGATAAAAGCAATTTTTGGAAAGCAACATGATATGCATATATTTTTTTTCTTTTTTATCTTTCGTACGCAAAGGATTGTTGGAAAAAAAAAATCTTTCGTATTTTTTCTCCAAAACTTTTGACGCCAAGTAATATAAGCTGTATCATGAACACGCACTACAGAGCAGAAATGGGTTGCTTATATATATATATATATATATATATATATATATATATATATATATATATATATATATATGTATATGTATATGTATATGTATATGTATATGTATATGTATATGTATATATATGTATATGTATATGTATATGTATATGTATATGTACACACACACACACACACACTGTAAGGGTGTCCGTGAGCAGAGCCCTTTCGCCACACCGTCAAATATGGCGGTGCCCCGTGAAGCGGGATGAAAGGAGTAAGGGCCGGGATAGGTGGGCCCTGTTTACTCTAAAAAAAAACAAACAAAAAACAAAAGCAGTACCGCAAAATGGAAATCCCTCACAAGCCGTCAAGGAAGATAGGGCTGTCTGTGGATGAGTGGTGTACTCTCATCCCAACTATTAATACAATACACACCCAGCTTCTAAAAAAATAAGGCAATGATCAAGACAGGTACAACCTTTTCTCCTTTCGGTCCGTCGCCATGGCACTGTAAGATCCAGGGGGGTACGCAAACACACGTTCGTCTTAACACTCGTTTATTCAGCGGAGTGGAGCCCCTTATATGCGAGGGGTTTTGACAACAAATTTATTAAAACATAATTTTGAGATGCACCACGCAACTGCGGGGTGTAGCAACTTACTAAAAGTGTATACAACGTAAAACTCAATTATAAAAATAGGAAATAAAACAATAAAATTAACAAAGGGTAACTAAAAATACAAATGTTTATGGTAAACTTGAAGACTGAGCTCTAACATTGTAATAAATAAAATGAACGTACAAAAGACATAACTTAAAAAATAAGAATATCCAAAATGGTTACAAACATAAAATAGTTCACAATAGCACTTAAAAAAATGAATGGAAAACTGCCAAAAAATTTCATAATTCACAAAGGGCAAAACGAGAGAAAGTCTTCGCTACTGCCAATAAGATTAAAATTTATACAAATAAAAAGAAGTGACTAAAATACTTATAAACAAAACAATTAGGACTTGTATATTCTCAAAAGAGAGAAACCTAAAAAGGAAGAAGCAGAGCGGCATATTAGTTTAAAAATGCGTCGTTTTCTAAAGTGCCCGATCGAAAAATGTAAACATAACACTTTAATCTAAAACTGACTTTATAATGAAGTTCAACTATACAGACAATAATTTCTATTTGCAAAAATGGGCATCACGGGAAGGACAAGTGAAATAGGGAAAGATAGGGCGAAGTGTCAGGCGACCCGTCTGCCGTAGCTTCTCCAGGATCCTATAGATTTTCCGTGGCCAGATAAAAAGGCAGGATAAAGGGAAAAGGAGGATTATAGGGTCGTAGGAATACAAGGTAAAATATCTAGAATAGGAGAGCAGCCGAGGAAGAAAAGATGAAAGATAGAGGGAATATGAAAGGATAGATGGTGGGGGGGTAGTTTTGTAGTATAGGACAGATACAGAAAAGACCAAGAAGTTTCAGAGGAAAAGCATAAAGCAGCAAGAATAAGGGAATAGAGAGTAGTAAAAGGAGAGAAAAAGGGACTAAAAGAAGGCAAAAGTTGGGGTAGACAAAGCTAGGCTAGAGCAAAGGGGAATAGGCTATGCTAGGCTAAGTGGAGAGGAGGGAGAGAGAGAGAGAGAGGAGAGAGAGGGGAGAGAGAAAGAGAGGAAGGAGAGGAGAGAGTGGAGAGGAGAGAGAGGAGAGAGAGAGAGAGCGGAGAGACAGAGAGAGAGAGAGA
>NC_051387.1:57322379-57332379 GCF_015228065.2 Penaeus monodon
AATCACCCATCTAAACCTCACCTCGAAATCTGCCTCTTCAGCAAATACACAAATACCACCGCCTTTGGTCCCACAACAAACACACGATAGATTCCGGATTGTGTTTGTTGAGCGAGGAAGTGTACAGAGATCACGCACCAGCCTCCATACTAATCTCTCACAAGGGGTCTCTCTGCACGACGTAAATAAGCATCTCAATATAACGTGAGAAAACGAAGGGGGAGGGGGGACTTTTTTTTATTGGAGGGGGGGGGGTATGGGGTATTTTGGTGGGTGGTTGAGAGAAGGAGGGTAGGGGGGTTGGGGTATGAGGGTAGGGGGTTGGGGTATGAGGGTAGGGGGTAGGGGGTTGAGAGAGGGAGGGTAGGGGTGTCTGGGGAGGGAGGGTGGCGACGGGGAATGTTGTGATAGGTTGTTGTTGAGTGAGGAAGGAGAGAGAGGGTGGGGGGGGGGGTGAGGGTCGAAAGGAAAGAAGGTGGGTCGAGAAGGACGGAGAAATAGAGCGAGATAGATAGATAGATAAACAGATAAATAGATAGATAGATAGATAGATAGATAGATAGATAGATAGATAGATAAGGAGAGAGAGAGAGAGAGAGGAGAGAGAGAGACTCGATGACTCTTTTAACACTGAATGTAAAAGTACTTCAGAAGACACAAGTTAATAACCCAATTACGAATTAAGATACTTTAATAACAACAACAATAGCAAATATAAAAACAAGAAAAAAATAACATCAACACAATAACAACAACAACATCAAAACACTAATGGTAGTTGCGCTAATGGAACATCACTCGGTAATACTGACATTTCCAGTAACAGATGAACAGTGAGTGTCATTATGAAAGCATCAAATCTTATAATGATAATGACATTTGTAGCTATAACGATTACGATAATAGCATTGCTGACAAGGACCGTGTCAATAAACATGCGGATTCTAATGACCAAAAAAAAAAAAATTATGTCATGAAAAATAAGTACTGCATGAATTGCAGTATTGAGAAGACTAATGATAATTTAGCATTCCATTCTGTAAGCAGTGGACATTATGATAACATAGTAGGGGTTACCAGGAAAGATAATAAGGAGGTAATATGGAAGACAGAAAAAACAGAGATAGATAGATAGATAGATAGATAGATAGATAGATAGATAGATAGATAGATAGATAGATAGATAGATAGATAGATAGATAGATAGATAGATAGATAGATAGATAGATAGATAGATAGATTAGATAGATAGATAGATAGCTGGATAGATAGATAGATAGATAGATAGATAGATAGATGGATAGATAGATAGATAGATAGATAGATAGATAGATAGATAGAGAGAGAGAGAGAGAAAGAGCTTGAGAGAAAGTTAACAGAGGAAGAAAAAACTTTTTTCTCATCGCATATTTCTCGGTCCTTTTCTTCCATATCTTTTTATTAATCTTCTCATTTATATTGAAAAAATCCCACTCTACGTGCCCAGACAATCCAAAATGCAACATTGCAACCATCAACTTAGGCAATAACAGGCTGCAACAGAATGCCGGACGATGATGGCCAGAAAGTGAGCACACGGGACCAGCATCAGAACACTCAACGTTAAGTGTCTGTTTTCTCCATCATTACACGTGGGTCTTGTAGCCACTTAGAACAGCTCTCTCCGTCCCGTTCGCCTTCCTGTTTCTGTCTGTCTGTCTGTGGCTCTTTCTCTCTCTCTCTCTCTCTCTCTCTCTCTCTCTCTCTCTCTCTTTCTCCCTCTCCTTCTCTCTCTCTCTCTCTCTCTCTCTCTCTCTCTCTCTCTCTCTCTCTCTCTCTCTCTCCTTCTCTTTCTCCCTCGCTTTCTCTCTCTCTCACTCTCTCTTACCGATTCTCTGTTTTTAACTTAAAATCGGAATAATTATATGCCACAAAATCCGAAATAAATATTACCCAGAAAACGAAACTGATATAAATCAAAATCGAAAAAAAGAGCGAAATACATATACCCCCCCCAAAAAAAAAAAAAAAAAAAAAAAAATATATAATCCTCTAAAAAACAACTAAATATAAATAACACAAATAACCCAAATACAAGTAAAAAAAAAACGAAATATTTATTAAACAAAACGAAACATATGATACACCCCCCAAAGAAAAAAAAGAAAAAAAAAGAAAAGAAAAAGAAGAAGAAGAAGAAGACGACGACGAAGAAGAAATACACACACACACACACACACACACACACACACACACACACACATACACACTCACACACACACACACACACACACCTTCCAGTTCGGTAGATGTCCAGCTTCATCTACATGTACCACCATGGCGTTGGAAGTTCTATGGTGACGAATGTCAGCTCGATGTTCGCTGATCCTGGTGCTGAAACCACGGCCTGTTTCCCCAAAGTACCGCTGCAGGGTATGCGATATACAACACTACAAGGGTTGCTTTCGGGCTGCTTTCTGTCACGTATTAAGTCATGTATCTTTTCCCCGGATGTGCTGGCGATTCTCACTGTCTTGCCGAAGTATCTGCTGATCGCCTGGGAAATGTTACATGACGGTAAAATGAGAACATTACTAGAAGAGGGTGCGGGGTCTGCTCTTGCAAGTATGCTCTCCGCCTTCTTTTTGAGGTTGAACAGGAAGCCTCTGGGATACTTGTGTTTCATGAAAGAACTAATTACATAGGCAACCTCATCCTCGAGAAATTCAGGGCTGCAGATCCTCAGTGCTCTGAGGAAGAAGCCAATCACAACACCAGATTTCGTTTTGTTGCTGTGGGCGGAGTAGTAATGGATATAATCATCTTTATTAGTAGGCTTTCTGTATACAGAGAAACGTAGGTCGTCGTCACCCCGATGGATCAGAGTATCCAGGAAAGGTAGTTTCTGATTCTCCTCCTCCTCCACGGTGAACTGGATTTTCTCGTGAACGGAGTTGAGCCGCGCTAGTGTATGTTGCAAGCACGACCTCCTGGGGACAATGACGAGGACGTCATCTACGTAGCGAAGCCATGTTGAATGTTTGCCGATTATATCTCTGTAGTTATCCCTCTCCAGCGTCTCCATGAACAAGCAAGCCATGAAATTACAACGTATATGCAGAAAGAGCGGTTGGACAAAAGCTGGACGAAGTGATCTCCTCAAAAACATGTCCTCCAAACACCTGACTCCCTTGGAGAAAGAAGCCCTCTCGCTAGGCCTCAAATTCAGCGCCGGGCAAGAAAAGAAGGACCTAATGGACTACGTCATCTCGAACCACCGCTGGACCGATAGTGACGTCGACAAAGGGTTCGTCCAAGGGATCACTGCTTGCTGTATGGCTGATGCATCGTCGCGCCCCCCGGCGATCCCACGCAGATATATCTCCGCGTTGAAGGACCTCCGCGACGATGAGACCATCGTCATCACCCAGGCTGATAAAGGTGGTGGCATTGTTGTTATGGATAAAAGTGATTATTTACATAAAATGAACAATTTACTTTCCGATTCTACTGTTTACAGGAAAGTAACGAAAGGTGAGGGGAAGATGGAGGCTGCCAGGTTCAAGAAAAAGGCGAGGGATTTACTTCTGCGTTCAGCCGAAGGTAAACGCCTACTTTCACCTGCTGGAAGAGGCCCCCGCAACCCTCCATGAGAGGTCTCCCCGAAGGTACACAAACCAGGTGTGCCGATGAGACCGATCACCTCTGGCATTGGCAGCGCTCCCCATCGTTTAGCCAAGGTTTTGGCTAAATCCCTCTCTGGCGCTATGGGGGTCATCAGTGATTCCCACCTGAAGAACTCCGGGGACCTCATCAGACGTCTCCAGAATTCTGGGTATAGAAATAAAAAGCTTGCCAGTTTTTGATGTTAAATCCCTCTTTACCAATGTACCCACAGACGAAGCAGTCCGGGCAGTCGAGAGGGTCACCAGCTCCATGACAGACGCAGAACTCCCGCTGCCGAGACACCACTTTGTTCTCCTAGTGAAGTTATGCGTGAACTTCGGATACTTCGAATTTGCTGGGGATGAATACCAGCAGATTAGTGGTCTCGCCATGGGCTCTGCCTTGAGTGCCGTCATGGCTTGCTTGTTCATAGAGACGCTGGAGAGGGATAACTACAGGGATATAATCGGCAAACATTCAACATGGCTTCGCTACGTAGATGACGTCCTCGTCATTGTCCCAGGAGGTCGTGCTTGCAACATACACTAGCGCGGCTCAACTCCGTTCACGAGAAAATCCAGTTCACCGTGGAGGAGGAGGAGAATCAGAAACTACCTTTCCTGGATACTCTGATCCATCGGGGTGACGACGACCTACGTTTCTCTGTATACAGAAAGCCTACTAATAAAGATGATTATATCCATTACTACTCCGCCCACAGCAACAAAACGAAATCTGGTGTTGTGATTGGCTTCTTCCTCAGAGCACTGAGGATCTGCAGCCCTGAATTTCTCGAGGATGAGTTTGCCTATGTAATTAGTTCTTTCATGAAACACAAGTATCCCAGAGGCTTCCTGTTCAACCTCAAAAGAAGGCGGAGAGCATACTTGCAAGAGCAGACCCCGCACCCTCTTCTAGTAATGTTCTCATTTTACCGTCATGTACATTTCCCAGGCGATCAGCAGATACTTCGGCAAGACAGTGAGAATCGCCAGCTCATCCGGTGAAAAGATACATGACTTAATACGTGACAGAAAGCAGCCCGAAAGCAACCCTTGTAGTGTTGTATATCGCATACCCTGCAGCGGTTGCGATACAGCATACTTTGGGGAAACAGGCCGTGGTTTCAGCACCAGGATCAGCGAACATCGAGCTGACATCCGTCACCATAGAACTTCCAACGCCATGGTGGTACATGTAGATGAAGCTGGACATCTACCGAACTGAAGGATGCAGAAATAGTCCATGGAGGACTGACAAACTAAAAAGAAAAATTATGGAAGCAGCTTACATCGCGACGGAGAGTAATGTAAACACGACATCGGGCAGGTTCAGATTATCCAAGGTCACAGCAACAATCCTACGAGCAACGAATAGGAGGTCACAGTCAGGTATTCTGTCAGCTCACGCCTGATATATATTTTCTATGTAATTTCTCTAATGTATGTATTTCTGACGAAGACGCAGTCGAAACCGGTCAAATACATCTCTTGTATTGTGAAGATATTCATTCTCATTCATACCTTATCTACATTTGTCAATATGAATACGGTTCATATATATATATATATATATATATATATATATATATATATATATATATATATATATATATATATATATATATATATACATACATATATAACCCAAATCAAATATCCCTGCGGTCTCTAACTCACGCTGTACCCGCGGCCACATTTCCCCAGCAAATATGGCTTCGCATTTTGAGTATTCCACGAGCGTCTTCGCAGTCCTTTCTCGCTCATTAAATTCCCTCCAGCACTAGCGAGGAGCAATTTACTGTCTTAGCGTTTGCAATTAAGGGTAATCAACGACATATCGAAACCGTTAATCTCCATTGTATGTTTTTCCTTTATTTATTTATTTTTTATTTGTTTTTAAATTTTGATATAACAAGAGATGATAATGGTTCTCAGGTTGGTTATGTTTTGTCTACCGTATGTATTTTTTGTATGTTTTTGCTTGTATGCCGGACTACTTAACGTTTTGTCTCTACATATACAGTTGTTCAGTACACCTATCTTTCTACATATACAAATCTTTCTATCTATATCTATCGATGTGACAAAACCCATTAATCAACAATAAAAGCTGTACACAAAACCCTTTTAATTCTTACTGCCGCAATACAAAGATATTGAGAAATGGCCAACCTTTTCAGTTTTTTTTTCTTTTTTTTCAATACCAACAAACAGAATCCAAAGTAATATCTCTTTGGCTGGTTGATGAATTTTCCACGGTATTGTTTGTCCTCCCAAATGGTTAGCTTGTCGATGCAATATTCGTTAGGGTATCAAAATCTACTTTACTATGTTATTGTAAGTCAGAAGAGATGTTGGTCGGATTGTTAAGTGTATTCAGCTATATATAAAAAAAAAAGTTGCGTTATTTATATATTTTTTTCATATAATATGAAATAGCGTTTCCTGCGTTTAACTTACCAAATACTAGTGAGACAGAAAGGCAATATTTTGTTTGTGTATGTGTGTGTGTGTGTGTATATGTGCATGTGTATGTGTGTGTGCGTGTGTGTGCTTGTGCGTGCGTGCGTGCGTGCGTGCGTGTGTGTGTGTGTGTGTGTGTGTGTGTGTGTGTGTGTGTGTGTGTGTGTGTGTGTGTGTGTGCGTGTGCGTGTGTGTGCATACATGTATGTGTGTCTCTCGCATCTATTTCTCAACATGAAATTACAGTTCATACTAGTATTTTTTTTATTTTTTTATTTATTAGATTCAACTAAGACTATATAGCATTCTCCCCTATATTTTTTCTCTTTTTAACGGAAGTTTTGCAGCTCAAGCCTCTTCTTCCTCGAGAGATGTCCCACCCGTGTACTCCAGCCTGCAGCAATTCAGCGAAATAATGCGGACTCACTCTCGACGCGAAGCTGAAGAATGTCTTTTGGTGCTGAGGAGAATGAGTGAGGAGAGCTTCGGCGCCAGTGACCTCTTTCATAGGGATAACAAAGTCAGTTCGAAAATCCTAACTTTCAGAGAAGAACCCAGATAATGATAATAATAATAATAATAATAATGATTATGATTATGATTATGATTATGATTATGATTATGATTATGATTATGATAATGATAATGATAATGATAATGATAATGATAATGATAATGATAATGATAATGATAATGATAATGATAATGATAATGATAATGATAATGATAATGATAATAAAATCGTTTACATATTATGATGTTTTTGTGAAGATTTCGTTGTGTTTATTTATATAGTTACATACGTTTCGAAAATCTGTCTCTTAGAATTAAAAAAAAGAAATAAAATAAAATAAAAATAAATATTTACGAATATTTTTCGTTTATTATGATCTTTATGGCGATTATCGATTGTTCATTCCACAGTCACACACGGTACCATGAATATCATGTGATTTTTGTTAAAAATGTTTGCGTGAAAACGTTTTCGAAAACTTTTGAAACAGCAAGTAAAAGTTTTATGATTGCAGGAAAGTAGACGTAACTGTGCGCTGCATATTTTATGAGTAGAACTCTACGGGGGCCGCGCGCCACATTTCATTTACACAACATTTGTAACTGGTGTCCCTCAGTTTAAAGAAATATCTATATTTCTATTATTCCAGTGAAAGGCATGCTTAATAAGAGATCAATAGTTTGTTATCGAAGTAAATAACTTTCTCTTTGATCTTACAATTTGATTGCTAACTGACGCCAAAACATTTTTTTTTGCCAGGCACTCGAACATTTTGCTTAGTATGTAGCAACACAAGAAGGCAACACTCAACAGAAAAAAAATCTTTTTTCGAAATAAGAAAACGCGGTTACGAAAGAAAATCAGCCGAATGGATCAGAATTTTCCCTTCGTTTCCAACGAGGAAATATTTTTCGAAATCCTGAGGTTCTTCAATAAGACTTGAAAAGGAGATTTGACGACCTGGGGCGCACCGCAAGACATAGCAATTGCAAGATTCCTATAACGCTCCTGCAGTTTCTTCTGGAGGCACGTAATGACTTTAGCCGAGCCGGAAAAGGGTTCAAATGATCGGTGACTGGTTCGTGGAGGTTTTAAATTGCTGGCAAAAATTACGGAGTTTCAATGCAATTACGCCCTCGAAGGATTTGGAGTGTCCTTATATTGGTTTTGACTCGTTCGGGCTCGAGGGACTGCTAGCCAGCCTTTCGAGATAACGAAATAAAATCCATAACTGATAAATGGACTGATAGAGCAATGAAGAGACAGAGGAATGGATAGATGAAAACAGGAATAATTGAATGACGAGAGAGGTGACAGAAATAGCGAAATCAATATTAATGTCTGTCTTCATTCTCTCTCCCTCCCCCCCTCTCTCTCTTTCTCTCTCTCTCCTACCTTCCCTTCCTCCCTCCCTTCCTCTACCAACCTACCTTCATTCCTATCTACCCACCAACCTACAATTCTCTTGCTTTGTTTTCAGGTTCGAATGACAGCCAGCCTTTAGAGATAGCGAAATAAAATCGATAACTGATAAATGAATTGACTGAGCAATAAAAAAATAGAGGAATGGATAGCTGAAAAAATTGAATGACGAGAGAGGTAACAATAATAATAAATTCAATATAAATGTCTGTCTTCATTCTTTCTCCCTTTCCCTCTCCCTCCCTCCCTTCCACACCCTCCCCCCTTCCCTCCCTACTTCTTTACCAACCCTTCTACATACCAACCATCCTACCATTCTCTCCCTCTCTCCTCCTTCCTCACACACACACACACACACACACACACACACACACACACACACACACACACACACACACACACACACACACACACACACACACACACAGAGATCCTTCCTTCCCCCTTCTAAGCCCACACAGAAGTATAAGGACTAACACATCCCACAACATTCGACATCACTCACCATCACAACCATTGCGTGGGCTGGAAGCTAGATTAAGTCAGACAGTGAAAGATGCCCCCGTGTTCTCTGTGATTTGTGTGTTTTCTTGTTCCATTAGGAAAGACGTAACTTGATTTTTAAAGAGAAGAAGCCGTTTATTTATTGCTAATTTTTGTTGTTGTTGTTTGCCGTTGTTGTTGATATTGTTTTAGATGCTTTTTGACGTTGTTGTTATCTTTTTCATTATTGCCATTATTATTATTGTTTCTACTGTTACTGGTGATGTCATTACTGTGATTTGTATTGTTTTTGATGTTGATATTATCATTATCATTATCAATACTATCATTATCATTATAATAATACTAATAGTAATAATAATAATAATAATAATAACAATAATAATAATGATAATGATAATAACAATAACAATAACAATAACAATAACAATCAATAACAATAACAATAACAATAACAATAACAATAACAATAACAATAACAATAACAATAATAATAATAACAATAGTAATAATAATGATTATTATTGTTATTATCATTATTGTTGTTGTTGTTTTGTTATTGTTACTATTGTTATTATTATTATTTCTTCTTATTATTATCATTATTATCATTTTTATTATTATGATAATTATTAAATTATTAATGATAATTGTAAAGATAATGTTGATAATGATAATTATAATAATGATAATAATAAAAGTAATGATAATAATCGTAATAATGATGATAATGATAATAATAATAATGATTATTATCATCATTATTATAATGAAAATGATAATAAGAACAAAAATATTGATAAAAGTAATAATAAATGTATAAAAAGAATAAGCATTATCAGCAGTCTTAGTTTACTGAACACTGGAACATAACAAGTTTTAGAGCCATTGACAAAACCTGTGGGAATGAAATGGTATATATTATATTTGCCTTGATATTATAAAATATTCACAACAAACGGGGAAAAAGAGAAAACACGATTAAATTACAAAACTGAAGAGGAAGAAAGAATTCAAAAAGTGTATTCTAAGGACAAGATAAGAATAGATTACGAACAACAGAAAGAGAAGAAGAAGAAGGAAACTATTCACGAAATAAGAACAAGGAAAGGTCAGATGGCGAAGATAATATAATGACAAAGTTTTGAAAGATAAGAAAGATAGCGAATGTAGCTGAGAGATGAGAATTACAGTCTGTATTCTGTGGGTAGGGGGATGGTTGGGGGTTGGAGGGGTGGGTCGGGGTAGGGGCTAGAGGTAAAAAGGTGTAATGTATCTGATAAAATGAGCATTAAAATGACAGCCATGGAAAAAGGTAAATTGAAATGTTTAAATGAATGGCCTCTCCTGTCTTGTCTGCCCGATAGAAATTGACGGATGTGATTGGAAAAGAGAAGTTTGCGTTGAGAGTATAATAAATGAGGAAATATATAAAGATAATGTGGATAAT
>NC_051387.1:57342379-57344879 GCF_015228065.2 Penaeus monodon
GTTGAAAAGGGGAGGAAGAAAAGGGAGGTGGGGGTGGAGAGGGGCGAGGAAGAGAGGAGGTAGGGGGAAAGAAAGGAGGGGGAGAGGGGAAATTGTGGAGAAGGGGAGAGTGAGAGGAGAAAGGGCGGACAGGGAGAGAGGGCAGAGGGAGAGAGGAAAGAGGGAGAGACGAAAGAGGGAGGGAGGAAAGAGGGAAAGAGGAAAGAGGGAAAGAGGAAAGAGGGGAGAGAGAATGGGGTGGGGTGGAGAGGGGAGACAAAGAAGGGAGGAATAGAAGTGAGAGTGAGATGGAAAATAGTGGAGAGAGAGTGAAGAAATGATGGAGAGGGAGAAAGAAAAGAAGAGAAGAGGTATGAATAATAAAGACAGATGGGAGGGAGTGGTGAAAAAGGTGTCAGAGGGAGGGGATAGCGGGAGGGATAGGGAGAAAAGGGGGAGAAGATGGAGAGGAGAAAGGAGAGGAGGAACAGAAGACTAAAGAAGGGGGAAAGTAGAAAGCGAGAGAAAAAGACTTGGGATGATCTTCTGGAGTTGAGGAGGAAGAGAAAAGACGATGAGATGTTGAAAGAAAAGGAGAGGAGAGTTGAAAGGGATAAAGAGAGGGGAGAGAAAAGAAAGGGAGAGGGGGATAAGAGGGGAAGAAGGGAGGAGACGTGAAAGGGATGAGAAGAGAGAGGTGAAGGGAGAGGAAAAGGGAGAGGTGAAGGGAGAGGAGAAGGGAGAGGTAAGGGAAGAGGAGAAAAGAAAGGTGAGGAAAGAAGGTGGGGGGAGAAGGAAGAGGTAAAGGGACACGGAAGAAGGGAGAGGTAAAGGGAGAGGCGAGGGAAGAAAGAAGTGATCGGACAAGGGAAAGATGAGGGTAGAGACAGGAGGGAAGATAAAGGAAGGGCGAAGGATGATTACGAAATGGAGTACTTCGCCGAATCGATTCCCAACAGCATCCCGCTAATCCGTCTCCAGGGCCTTATCTCATGTCTCAGCATCCTCAAGTGGTAGAAAACGCGTCACTTCCATCGTCATATTCCCTGGGCGTAAAAAAACAAAGCGAGGAAGTGACACTGATAAGCACTTCGCATTCTGGAGACACTGCATTATACTGTGCGATTTCCCCCTCCCTTGTTAACGAGAGCTTTCTATAGAGGCTACGACTTTCGTCCTTAGGGCGTCTTGGCATAAAGGGAGCGACCGAGGCACACTTACTTGAAATGAAACTAAAACGCGCCAAGGGACTTTAGGTCTTGTAACATCGCGCCCTAGGAGCTGTAATCCCCTGGAGGGCGCGGGAGTCGAGGATCATCTCCCTCTCTCCCACATCCTCTCGCACGGGATCGCTGCATAAGTGCCATTGTTCCACGAGAGTTTGGTACAATAAATCAAGAAATGCTCCGCGATCTTCGCCCTTACGCGCACAATTTAATATATGGCCCGAAATCGCCTTGACGCCGTCGCATTAGATTTATCTGCGTCGTAAATTGTACTTACTGCTCGTCTAACAGCTGTCTTTGTAAGTATGAACGGAAGATAATGAAGCTATATTGAAGCTTGCACGTGTAGGGATCGTTGCAAAATCTGCATGTGAAAGAAATAAAAGTCATTAAGTAATAAAAAAAAGAAAAAAAAATCTCGCAGCAGTAACACTTAATACACTTCCTAAAGGAGTCAGTAATATCTGTATAAATAGACCTATTTTTGACGTAATGGTATGGATAATGTTGTCGATTTTTTATTGTGAGTTTACTGAACGCATATTAAAATTTAAAAATATAGGGAAGACTAATCATATGTATTACTACACATGCAGTCATATTCATCATACCTGCATTCCTTCTCTTTGAAACGAACGCTAAGCTATCACTGAACTAAACAAAAAGGCATATATGTTGAGTTAGCTGTGACTTTAGTTACTAACTAACTAGTGTAACTAATAACCTCTATATTGTCGAAAAGATGGACTGACACTAGTTTGAAAATCACTGCAAGTAAATTATGTTCGAGTAATAAATAACTCGATAGGTCATGCTTGTTTTGATAAAATACAAGTACAAGTTAGTGGTCATAAGCTATGATTAAATGGCTCGTACTTGCATAGTATATCTGAAATAGATATACGATTGTTGTTACAGACATAAGTATGCTAATGAACCATTCTTATTGAGCGTATCAAAATTATTGATAATTACCATGTGACTTATGCTATGGAACCAGTCTTAGGTGATTAATATAGTCTTAATACTATAATGCGTCGGTTTTATTTGGCAAATCAGAATTGACATTTTACATATTTATTTCATCCTCACCACATTAAAAGGATGCCAATTATATGTTTGACAGAAATTGCAGACATTCTAGATTAAACTTCATACATTACTTCAAGTTGTAGATATCATCCTGGTGGTTTATTAAGCATAAGCACTAGCTTTGTGGATGTATTGTGGGAAAGCTATAGTTCGCTATTGGTTTCTCATTATAGAACTTCAGTTAAGATTTAACAAGTTGCGTG
>NC_051387.1:57369879-57372379 GCF_015228065.2 Penaeus monodon
ATAAAGGAAAGACAAAGAAGAGGATCCAACTCTTTCTCTCTGAATCGAAGATATTTTTTTTCGATTCTTCTTTAGAAATTGTATAAACAAAAGAAATTAAGTAATAAATAAATATCATATGATAATTATATGATGAGAATTATATCATAAGAACTAAGTGAATTAAATAGGTATGAGATTATAGACTTTAGCTTGTGTAAATGATATGACATAATAATAAGACATAACATACTAACATCGAGGTTCCGAGGCGCTTACTACAGAATCTTTTCTTACGAATGAAGACGAGACCAGAAAAGGAAGAAAAAGAAGAATAAAAAAGAAGGAAGAAAGGGAAATAGAAAATAAAAACGAACCTGAAAAAGGAAAATAAAAAGAAAAAAAGAAAAAGAAAACAAACGAAAGAAAAAGAAAACGGATTCCCATTTTACAAAGACCTCAGTCGCCGAAATAATTCCTTCATCATCATCGTAACTCTCTCCCCTTCCTCCTTCCTCCTTCCCTCCCTCCCTTCTCTCCCCTTCCCTCTCTTCCTCCCTCCTTCCTTCCCCCCCACACCCTCCCTCTTTCCGTCCCCCTCTCCTTCCTTCGCTTCCTATTTCCTCCCTCCCTCCCTCCCTCCCTCCCTCCCTCCGTCTCTAGACCCCTCCCACACACCCTCCCTCCTCCCTCATAACTTCCTTCCCTCCTTCCATCCCTCCCTCCCTCTTTCCCTTCTTCCCTCCCTCCCTCCCTCTCTCCCTCCCTCCTTCCATCCTACCCTCCTTCCCTACCCTCCCTCTTCCCTCCCTCCCTCCCTCCCTCGCCTCCCTCCCTCCTCGCCTCGAAGTCCTCCGCTAACGACTCCTAAGCCTTGTGTAATCTTAACAGACGCCTTCCAATGGGAAAAGTGCCATAGATGTGGATATTTGCTAAAGTCGGTTGGTCGGGTACGAGTCGGTTGGTCGGGTCGGGAGGCGGAAGGAAATGCGAGTGGGTCGGTTGGGTACGAGTCGATTGGTCGGGTACGAGTCGGTTGGTCGGGTAGGTAGGAGAGATTTTTAGTACGTTTGGCTTAGGGATTACGGACGGATTAAGTCTCTTTGTGGATCGTTTTCCATTAGCTAAGAGTCTCGTTTTTTTTTGTACCTTTAGACATGCCTCATATACACAGGCATACTCATGACATACGTTCTAACGACAATATTGGACACACATACATACAATCATACAACACATACACACTACATAAAAAATATATATATATATATATATATATATATATATATATATATATATATATATATATATATCTCTTTCCACAGTTTGTGTGAAATTTATATAAATGCCTGTTTTCTCTCTCTCTCTCTCTCTCTCTCTCTCTCTCTCCTCTCTCTCTTCTCTTTCTTTCTCTTCCTCTCTCTTCTCTCTTCTCTTCTCTCTCTTCTCTCTTTCTTCTCTCTCTCTCTCTCTCTCTTCCTCTCTCTCTCTCTCCTCTCTCTCTCTCCTCCTCTCTCTCTCCTCTCTCTCTCTCCTCTCCCTCTCCTCTCTCCCCCCCCTTCTCTCCTCTCTCTCTCTCTCTCTCTCTCCCTCCTTCCCTCACTCCTTCCCTCCTTCCACCTTCCCTTCCTCCCTTCCTCTCTTCCTCTCTCTTTCTCTCTCTACGCACCAACGCTAATCTTCTCCATCCCCCTCCTACACACACACTCAAATCAACCGACAGAACGAACTCTATTTTCCTCTCGTTCTCTTCCCACGCACTCTTTCCTATAACCTGAGAGGCTGGTTTTAAGATTAGGTGTGATCTTGGGAACTAAATATATATGGAATCTTGTCTATCATGTCTATTTTCGTTGCTATTGCAAATGTTGTTGATGTTATTAGTTTTATAATGGTTGCTGTTTTTCTTATTATCATTATTGTTATCTGTTATTGTTATTATTATTATCATCAGTTATTATTATTATTATTATTATTATTATTATTATTTTTATTATTATCATTACTGTTATTATTATTGTTATTATTATTATTATCATTATTATTATTATTATTATTATTATTATCATTATCATTATGCTCATTACTACTATTATTATTATCATTGTTATTACTATTATCATTCGTATTCTTGACCATATTCATAGTCTTACTTTTCTTATCATTATTATTATCATTATTATCAGTATCATTCTCCCTCCCTTTTCCTTCACTTTCCATTTCCCCTCATACTCCTCCCCCCTCCCCCCTTTCCCCCACCCCTACCACAGACACAGCCACAACACTATCACCTCTCCGCAATGAAGAGCGAACTAACTCTACGGTAACTTCTCGCCTGTTTTCAGATACGAACACTTTACGAGCAAAGAACACAAGTGGTGCCTTTGGCTTCAGTGACTCGGTGTAAGTAATTAGCATACAAACAAGCGAAGGGTTTAGATGAGGTGACCTTGTTGAGGCAGATAAGCTCTGGGGATGCTGTGATGAGGCTGTGGTTGAGTTGTGATGGAGTTGTAGTGGT
>NC_051387.1:57374879-57379879 GCF_015228065.2 Penaeus monodon
CTCTCTCTTCCTCTCTCTCTCTTTCTCTCTCTCTCTCTCTCTCTCTCTCTCTCTCTCTCTCTCTCTCTCTCTCTCTCTCTCTCTCCTCTCTCTCTTTCTCCCTCTCTCTCTCTCTCTCTCCTCTACTTCCTCCTTCTTCTTCAATTCCTCCCCTCCTTCTCTCTCCTCTCTCTCCTTCCTTCCCTCCCCTCCCTCCTTCTTTCCCTCCCTCCCTCTCTCCTCTTTTCCCTCCCTCCCTCCCTCTCCCTCTGTCTCTCTCCCTATCTTCCCCATTCCCTAAGAAAAAATAATTTTAGAAAAGAGCATTATATTACGTGTACGTCACTGCCGTTTCTGCGTAATCCATTACCTTCGTTATGTCTTTCGTTCGTGGAAAGTCGGTGATCCGAAACCCGGCACCTTTTTCCACTCCGTTGTTGTTGTTTTTTCTTTAATGTGAATTTGCCTTTGATCATCTGTGGGTATTTCCAAAACGTAATGATGGTTACTATACTCTCTGAGTTTAGTAACCGGTATATACTTATTGGAATGTATGCATACGCACATATATACGTAGACACAAACGCATGCGCATACAAAGACGCTAACAAAGGTAAAGTCACACACATACGTACATACGCGCGAGCGCACACATACACACACACACATTCGCATGAACATACAATATCTGTGTAATTATTATTGCACACACACACACACACACACACACACACACACACACACACACACAACAAAACATCAACACACACACACACACACACACACACATAATATAAATACTATATCACATAATATATATAAAATATATATATATATATATATATATATATATATATATATATATTTTTTTTTTTTTTTTTTTTTTTTTTTTTTTTTTTTTTTTTTTCATTATCGGTATATCCAAAAATTATATCGAAAATCTGCTTTACACGAGTTGTATAAATTTTCCTTTTATATCTGTCATCCGTCCTCCTCCTTCCTTTATCCTCATCCTTTTCTCCATGTATATATATATATATATATATATATATATATATATATATATATATAAATATATATATATATATATATATATAATTTTTTTTCTTTTTTTTCTTTTTCTTTTTTTCTCTTTTTCTTTCTTTCATTCTTTCTTTTTTTTCCTAACCACTTCCATCTTAACAACAATATCCTTACTACAGACAAACCACTCAAACCTCTCATCCCTTGGCAACCAAAAAAAAAAAAAAAAGATAAAAAGAGAAAAATCCCCTTTATCTTTTCAAACTCAATAAAACAGAGATAATGGTATAACACTTCATCTATTCACTCAAACGACTCGTTATTTCATTTTCTTCAAAGAAATGGGTTTCTTGTAATGGTTTAGTGGTGTAATAGCTTCTGATTTCTTGATGTGTATTTTGGTTTTCTCAAATTTATCTAATTTTTCTCTTTTCTTTTCTTATCATCATTGTTGTTGTTTTTATTTTCAATTCTTCTAGGAAATTTACTCTAGAGAAGGAATGAGCTTGATATTATTCTATTGATAGTAAGTTATCCAAATACATGTAATAAAATATTCTTACACAATCAGGCATCCATTTACAAAAACATTGTATTATATAATCTTCGTTTGAAAGACGTAAATAATCATATTTTCTCTTTATTAGTTTTCCAAATCATATTTTCATTATTGTCATTTTTTAAAAGTTATTTTGGCAGCTGATAAATTTCTTAAAAATATTCAGTGTAATACCGTCCATTGTTTTAATCAGCTGTAGGAACCAGCGAACTGTACAGCATTACATCCTGTACCGCAGCTGAAGCTTGTTAAAATACATTATTGCATCATTCGCCGATATGGACAGTGTATTATATAAATCTGCTTTTAGAACTCTAGAAAATCAGCTTCACAGATATTTTCATGATTACTTTGGCTCATCGTGATTTCCATTTAACGCTACATAGTGAGTAACGTGAATGGTATTTGGTAGTTAGTTCAGATTTCAACTAAAGCTGAGAATTATACTGATCGCAGGTGCGCTGTCTGAGGGAATGTGGTCCGTGTGATGTGATGGAAGGATAAAATATTCTTTAAACTATATGTTTTTTATATTTACAGTGTTTATACTTGTATGTATATGTGTATGTGTATATGAAAACATGTATAAACAGATGCAAACAGACAGACACACGCACAAACACACACATGCGCGCAATCACACACACACACACATACGCGCAATCACACACACACACACACACACACACACACACACACACACACACACACAGCTCAACACACACACACACACACACACAACACACACACACACACATATATATATATATATATATATATATATATATATATATATATATATATATTATATATGTATATATATATATCATATATATATATATATATATAATATATATATATATATATATATATATATATATATATATATATATATTATATATATATATAAGATATATATATATATATATATCAATATAATATATATATGTATATTAATATATATTATTATATATATATATATCATTAACTATCATATTAGATTATTTATATATTTTGATATATATCATATTAGTATATATCAGATAATAGTATAGTATAGTATATATAATATAATGAAGAAACAATAGAAAGTCTATCTAAAGTTAATATATCACATAAAGACGATAGATATGATGAATGGACAGGATAGAAACACACACACACCACACACACACACACACACACACACACACACACACCACACACACACACACACGCGCGCGCGCGCGCGCGCGCGCATATATATATATTTATATTTATATATATACATATATTTATATATACATATATATTTATTTGCATAATATATGTATATATGAATATATATAATATTATATATATATATATTTTATATTTATTCATATTATATATATGTATATATATTATATTATATATATATATATATATTATATATTATATATATATATATATTATATATATATTATATATAATATATATATATATATATATATATATATAATATATATATATATATATATATATATATATACATACAGAGACATAGAGAAAGAAGGACAGAGAGAGAGAAAAGGAAAGAGACGGAGGGGAGAAACAGGAAGAAGAGAAACGGCTAATGCTCCCGCACATATCGCTTTAAAATTTGCGCCAAAGCCACATCATGGTAATGGCAACGTCTCAGTTAACATTTCTTTATGCCGTCCGTGCATCGGAATAGGCATTTGGTATCTTTCAATACATATTTAGGTCAGATTTGGTATTCTGAATACCTATTCAATACCGTTTGATATCAAATCTGAATTCTGGGAAATTCGGAAATATATACTGAAACCGTGAATACGATATTTTCTCTTCTCGAACTGATAACCCTTCGCTCTCGCGTTAGTATTGCAGAAACAAAAGTGCCAACTATATGCAGTAACTACAACAACGACACAGATAGCGAAACAAATATTCACTGTTGACCAATTTGATAATTTGATAGAGACAAAGGAGTTGCAACAGTACGAGAAGATAAGTTAGGTAAGTTTTAGAACAGGAAAGGTGAATAGTATAAGGGAGGAGGTTGTGCCTGGTCTTACGCTGTTGCTGAAACAGCTGTGTTGTAGATTTAGAAGAGTTAGAGCCACCGACATTTCCTAGACTATGGGATGGTCAACTTTAAGATACCGCGAAGGACTGCCTGTAGCAAATGCGGAATTATATATATATATATATATATATATATATATATATATATATATATATATATATATATATATATATATATATGTGTATATAATCATTGTATAAACTATCATCATCATTATAAACATGATATCGACATATCACCCTTATTTTATCTTCTCGCCAAAGCCTGCTCTTTAGAAATGAATTTCATCTTTTTTTTATTCATTTCAATAACAAGACGACTTTCATAATTTTACCAGGTCTTAACTCGGTCGAATTTTTCAACACCTTTTGTTTCTTTTTTTTTTTCTTTATTTCTTTTTTCTGTATCTTTGTTTGTATGTCTGTCTCTCTTTCTTCGTCAGCTTGTCTGTTTAGACTCTTATACTCTCTCTATCCATATGTTCTTTTTATCTTTCTGTCTGTCTGTCTGTTTCTATCTCTCTCTGCTTCTGTCTCTCATTATTTGTTCTCTTTATTTTTTATTGTCTCTATTTATTTATTCTTTATTATCTCTCTCTCTCTCTTTCTTTCTCTTTCGTTCTTTTTCTGTCTGTGTCTGTATATCTCTCTTTCTCTTTCTCTCTGTCTCTATCTGTCTATCTCTCTTTCTCTCTGTCTTTGTCTTTGTCTCTCTCTCTCTCTCTCTCTCTCTCTCTCTCTCTCTCTCTTTCTTTCTCTTTCTCTCTGTTTCTGTCTATCTCTTTCTCTCTTTCTCTTTGTCTCTGTCTGTCTATCTTCTCTTTCTTTCTCATTTCCTCCTTGTCTTTCCTTTAGGGCTTCTGGAATCGTGTCAAAACTTCTGTATTACAAATCTCCTTTAACTTCTTTAACAATCAACTCCCTGTGATTTTTAAAACCCAAACTTTCTTTTCTTTTTCATTGTCAGACCACCATTTGCGATGTTTTCTGCAATCTTCCCTTTCCTAGAGTTTACACTGCACGAGGTTTTGGCTCAGTTGTACAAACAAGGTTTTAGTGTAAGTCGAAACTTCGTGTGATTTGCCTCTGACTGGTTCAGCTCTGTTTTATAGGGAGACTCTCTTGTAAGTTCTGATACACATGCAAGCACAGACGCTTTAAAGCACAAGCAAGCAGACATATACACAAACACATTCACACATACAAAGAAACACAGACACACACAAACGCAAACATACACACATATATACACGCAAACAAACATACACACAAACACACACACACATACATACACATACACATACACATACACACACACGCATAAACACACACACACACACACACACACACACACACACACACACACACA
>NC_051387.1:57405020-57407520 GCF_015228065.2 Penaeus monodon
GAAAAATGGAAAAGGGAGAGAGACAGATAGAAGAGAAAGGGAGAAGGGAGAGATGAAGGATAAGAGGAGAAGAGAGAGATGCAAAGAAAATGGGGAAAGAGACAGATGGAAAGAGAAAGGGAAAGAGGAGATAAAGGAGAAAGGAAAGAGAGGATAAAAAGAAAGGAGGAAGAGGAGATGGAAGAGAAAGGGGGAAGAAGAGATGAAGAGAAAGGAGAAGAGAGAGATGGAAAGAAAGGGGAAGGGAGAGATGAAGGAGAGGGGAGGGGAAGAAGGAAGAAGGAGGAAATTTGAAAAGAACAGTTAATATGCACATAAAGCATTAGAGGTATGTGTGTAATTATATACATGTTACTACATACATCGAAACACACGCGCGCACACACACACGCACACACACACACACACACACACACACTAATATATTATATATATATATATATATAATATATATATATATATATATATTTTATATATATATATATATATATATATATATATAATATATATATATATATTATATATAAAATATATATATATATAAAATTATATATATATATATATATATATATATATAATATATTATATATATATATATATATATATATATATATATATATATATATATATATATATATTAAGTGTGTGTGTGTGTGTGTGTGTGTTGTTGTGTGTGTGTGCGCGCGCGTGTTGTGTACGTATGTATGTGAGTATACATGTATATAATAACACACATACCTCTATATGCTTCATGTGCATAAATTTGACCTGGGTTTTTTTTCCAAAATTTTCCCTCCTTCCTTCCCTTCTTCCTCCCTCCCCCTCTCCTTCCATCTCTCCCTTCCCCTTTCTCTTTCCATCTCTCTCTTCCCCTTTCTCCTTCCATCTCTCTCTTCTCCCTTTCTCTTTCCATCTGTCTCTTCCTCATTTCTCTTTTCATCTCTCTCTTCCTCCTCTTACTCCTTCCATCTCTCCCTTCCCCTTTCTCTTTCATCTTCTCTTCTCCCTTTTTCTTTTCATCTCTCTCTTTCCCTTTTCTCTTTCCATCTATTTCTTCCCCCTTTCTCTTTCTATCTCTCTCTTCCTCCTTTCTCATTTCATCTCTCTCTTCCTCCTTGTCTCTTTTCATCTCTCTCTCCCTCTCTCTCTTTCCATCTATTTCTTCCCCCTTTCTCTTTCTATCTCTCTCTTCCTCCTTTCTTATTTCATCTCTCTCTTCCTCCTTGTCTCTTTTCATCTCTCTCTCCCTCTCTCTCTTCCCAATTACCTCTGTATCTTATCGCCATCGCTAAGGCTATTTCATCTGTGTCCCACAATCAGTTGAAACTTTCTACGCGCGGCGATAACTCTCTCTCGCAGACAACTCCCAACTCGGAACAGCAGACGGTCGAGGGGAAAAGGTCATGCAAGGTCGTGAAATAAGGTTATCTAACAAAAGGAAAGAGTGATTTGGGGGAAAAGGGGGGTTACGGGCTTGATAAAAAAAAGGTCACGTGATTGTGTTAAAAGGTTTCGGGATTAATGAAAAGGGGTCACGTGATAAAAAAGAATGTGTTACATCCTTGAGGAAAGGTTACTGATTAATGAAGTGACTTGAAAACGTACAGGCGATTGAGAAAAGGTCACGTGACTTATAAATAAGGGTCACGTGATTGAAGAAAGGTCACCTAACTGAGAAAAAAATCACGTGAATAAAATATCACGTGACTGAAAACAACATGTCACGTTGCTGAGAAAATAAAGGTCAGGTTACTAATAAAAAGGGTCATATGGCTAAAAAGATAAGAAAATATTAAATGACCGATGAAAAAGGGTCGCCTGATTTTCAAAAAAAGGTCACGTCCGAGAATAAGACCCACGTGACGAAAATAGGTCACAAAAAAAAAAAGTCACAGAAAAAAAAGGTATCATGACGGGCATTTTTTTTTATCATTGCAAAAGCTGGCGGGTTTTGAAGTGCTGTTAATAGATTAGATTTGAATGAATATTCCTCGAAATGAAAATTGCTTGATATTGCCAATATTTGGGAAAATGTTTATAAAATGAAAATACAGCTGGAATGGGTACATACGTATGCAGGGGAGTGAAGGTAATGATATAGTATACGTTCCGTTATATAAATAATTTGTGAGTTTGCTGTTTTTTGTTGTTGTTGGAAAAACAATCGCCCACACACACACACACACACACGCACACACACACACACACACACACACACACACACACACACACACACACACACACACACACACACACACACACACACACACACACATATACATACACACAAATATATAACATATTTTGTCTTTTTCTCTTTCTCTCTCTCTTAGTTCCTTTTCACTCCGTCTGTTTTTTTTTCTGTTGTCTCCTAATCGGTGGATCTTTTTCCTCTCCTCTTCCCTTCTTTATCGCTTCCTCTGTGTGTCTCCCTTTCTCTTCCTCCCTTTTGTTCTTCCCATTCTACGCTTTTAACTATTCCTTTACGATTTTATCTCCC
>NC_051387.1:57419647-57427147 GCF_015228065.2 Penaeus monodon
TATGTCTGTGTGTATGTTTATGTGTATGTGTGGAGGAGGAGGAGGAGAGAGAGAGAGAGAGAGAGAGAGAGAGAGAGAGAGAGAGAGAGAGAGAGAGAGAGAGAGAGAGAGAGAGAGAGAGAGGGAAAGAGAGAGAGAGAGAAGAGAGAGATCAAGAGAATATACACAAACAGACAGTCAGACTCAGAGGGAAAAGCAAAGAGCCAGATGCAGCGAAAGATTTATAAAGCCATTTATAAAACACAAAAACAGAGGAGCAATATTTGTTGACTCAGTTTTTGAATTCTGTAATGGCACTTTGCAAGAAAAATCCGCAAAATCATGTTGTCGCTACAGGCTGAGCGAAGTTTTGCAATAAATGCAAGCTTTCTCCGTGTCTCTACACAAACACACGTGGGTATGTGTGTGTGTGCGTATGCAGATATACATACGTACATACATACATACATACATACATACATATATATGTATATACATATATATATATATATATATATATAATATATATATATATATATATATATATATATATATATATATATATATATACACACACTGTAATTTTTTTTTCGACTAAAATCACGTGGTGTCGCTGGAGTGGTTCTCGCCTGTGCTTTTGTTGCGCTGTACAAGTGCTTTTTACATGTTCTTTCACTGTGTTCTCTCTTGTATATGTAGTAACAACGGAGGCGTGTTTGTTGGTTGTGTAATTCTAGGATACGTTTTATGTAAAATACAAAGTGTTCCGTGTTTTTGTTGCCAATGATACGTTGTTTGTATGCATGTGATGGGGTTCGTTTCCTTGTATACACTTTTGGCTCTCTCACTCTCTCTCTTTCCCTCTCCCTCTCTCTCTCGCTCTCTCTCTCTCTCTCTCTCTTTCTCTGTCTCTCTCTGTTTCTCTGTTTCTGTCCCGCTTTCTCTGTTTTTTTTTTTAACTGTCTGTCTCTGTCTCTCTCGCTCTCTCTGTCTCTCTCTCTCTCTTCTCTGTCTCTGTCTCTCTCGCTCTCTCTGTCTCTGTCTCTCTCTCTCTCTCTCTCTCTCTCTCTCTCTCTCTCTCTCTCTCTCTCTCTCCCTCCTCTCCCCCCCCCCCTCTCTCTCTCTCTCTCCTCTCTCTCCCTCTATCTCTCTCTCTGTTTCTCTCTGTCTCTCTGTTTCTCTGTCTCTGCCCCCCCTCTCTCTCTCCCTCTCTCTCTCTCTCTCTCTCTCTCTGACACCCCCCCCACACACACACACACATCCATAGTTGTCTGTTGACACAGCAAGTCACCAAAATTAATCATATGTAAATACTTTTGGCTTTAAGTAAACCTAGTTCTATGAAACTCAAAATCAACTCGAGAACTGCAGGTACGACCAACACTGCGTCTTTATTAATTTACGCTGTATATTGAAAGCGAATACCTACACTGTACTGATGATTATACTGCACTACACGTACCAATTACCTTAATAATACAAATGGTCTTGACAGCTGAATAATTAAGCTTAATGTACAGACCTTAATTAGCACCGAGACGGCTTGCTTATTTAGTCCCATATGTCGGTTTCTATAGCATTGTGTTGTTGTAAGACTGTGTGATGTGAAAATCAGATTTATCGTCATCTTTACATAGCATTTCCTTCCCCTTTACGTTAGATTCTCATTGTTGCATTATGTATATATTTTAAAAATCTTTCTATGTTCTTCTTAACGTTTGAAGATGCTATGGAACCTGACTGGAGATAAAGGTTTGAAAACTATCATCTTTTTTGTTTGTATTCCTTTATTCGTTCCAAGTTTTTCATAGTGAGTGGAAAATGGAATCAACATTATTACGTTTTATAATGCATTTTATCTAAATCGTTATTTTTGTTATGCAGAAAACATCCCACAGTAAAGCTAACTCAACCGAAATTCGACTACTGTATAACCTCACACGAACGACGTCTAACACTGCAGTGCTTTAGGGAAAACCACCGTGAACATCAGGCAGTCCGTGGTTAACGTACCGTCCGGTGAACAGATTATTGGTGTTGCTTAGTGGTACGGTTCTGGCAAGAACACCAAGAGGGGTAGAACTCCGTGTGTTGATTATGTGCACTGACCTAAGACCTTTTCGTTCTTTTTTCTTTTTCTTAGAACCGACCTTGTTTTAAGTGCACTGTCCCAAGATTTTTTTTTTTAAGTGACTTTACATTTTTTTTCTCTTTTTTTCTCCTATTATTTTATTTGTAGATACTTTATATTCTTTTTTTTTCTTTTTTTTCTCTTTTGTTAGGTGTATTTTCTTACATTCTTTACATATTTTAAGTGCACAGACCTAAGATCTTTTTTTCTCTTTCTCACTTTCGTTTTTTTTTTTTTTTTTTTTTTTTTAAGTACCCTATTCTTACATCCTTCTCTTCCCCATTTCCTTTTAAGTGCACTGACCTCAGATCCATAGTTCATACACCCTTCTCTTCTCTTTTCCTTTCTTCCCATCTCTTCTTCCTCTTCCTTTTTATTTTCCCCTTTTTTTGTGACCCCGTTGGCATCCCTCCAGACCGACAGCCTTAGAATTCTACAAGTCTGTCTAGTACGACTTCTGAAAACGCTTGCGAGTTGGACCTGACGTCTGTTTAACGGTCAACGAGTCTATCAGCTTTGCCGAGGACTGAGCTTAGGATGCCAGCTTGGTTTATTAAGATAGATGATAGATAGATAGATGTCAATGGATGAGTGTGAGGAGTTAGGTCACGGGATAACGTGAGGTCAAATGACTGTAGGTTCATTCATGGATCATTTTAGGTTTTTGCTTTGGAAGATCAAGAGATTGTAGCTTTTGTCCATATGATTCGTCGTTGGAGTTGCATTCACAAAAATGATGAGGATATTGATTTTATTTATAATGATAATACTAATGATAATACTAATACCAATACTACTACTACTACTACTACTACTACCAATACTACTACTAACTACTACTACTACTGCTGCTATTACTACTACTACCACCACTATTACTACTACTTTTATTACTACTCCATCTACTACTACTACTACTATTTCTACTACTATTAATAATAATGATAATGATAATAATAATGATGAAAATGATAATGATAGCAATAACGATTAATATCAGCAATTGATAATGATAATGAAACAATAATGACAACAATAACAACAAAATGAAATAACAAACATTATCCCAATTTTTTTTTCGGAAATAAGACGAACATGAGCCATCAATACCACAGATTATGTAACCCTCCCCCCCCAAAAAAAAAAATCCCAGTGCAAGTGACGTGGTAAAAAACCGTCATCTATAAATAGCCATGAATTCCATTGCATTGCAACCTCATTCATTATTATCTTTCAAATGATTTTTCTCTTGGTTCGTATTTTCCCCATCGAAATTACACAGAAGGAAAACATAACTGCAGTCTTAAGCAAATATAAACATAAACCAGATGATAAATCTTGAAGAGAAGAGGGCGATGAGAGGAGGAAGATGCACACCTGATGTTGCAAATCATGCAACTCAGATTTCATATAAAGAGAGAGAGAAAAAATAAAGAGAGAAAATGGAGGAAGAGAGAGAGAGAGAGAGAGAGAGAACGAAGTGGTATGTAGTTAGAGCGTAGGTTATATTCAGAGAAATATGAAGATAGATAGATAGATTATTAGAAAGAATGAAAGTGATAGATAGATAGATATATAGATAGATAGACAGAGAGAGAGAGAGAGTTAGATAAATAGGTAGATAGATAGACTGGCAGACAGACAGACAGACAGACTGACTGACAGATGGATTGATAGGTAGATAGAGATAGATGGATAGATAGGTAGATAGAGATAGATAGATAGCGAGAGAGAGAGAGAGAGAGAGAGAGAGAGAGAGAGAGAGAGAGAGAGAGAGAGAGAGAGAGAGAGAGAGAGAGAGAGAGAGAGAGAGAGAGAGAGAGAGAAATAGAAAGGAAAATCCCCACCTGAAACGGCATTGTCGAATTAATATGAACGTAGTAGACGATTCAAGCATTTCAAAATAGCCATGAATTTCCCTGCACGAACTTTCCATTCACTCAATTATTATCTGCCTTCCCTCTGAGGTATTACATCCACGCCTTTAGCCGGGGGAATGCGTGGCTTGTGGAATTTCTTTTTCAGTAGATTAAAACCGTTGAAATATTCCGATTTATCAAGTATTTACGTAAATGGGCTAGCCTTTTCGTATTAAAAGATAAATGAGGCTGTATTTATGTGTGGATGTGTGTATATATACACTTATGTTCACAACACACACACACACACACAAACACACACACACACACACACACACACACACACACACAACACACACACACACACACACACACACACACACACACACACACACAAATATATATATTTATATATATATATATATATATATATATATATATATATATATATTCCTCTTATATAGCTTTAGATATAGATAGATAGATAGATAAATAAATAAATAAATAAATACATATATATATACATACATACATGCATACATACATACACACACACAGACAAAGAACACACACACACACACACACACACACACACACACACACACACACACACACACACACACACACACACACATATAATATATATATATATATATATGTACTTTAAAATATATAAAATAATATATATATATTATATATATATATTTATATATATATATTATATATATATATATATAAAATAAAATATATATATATATATATATATATATATATATAAGTGTGTGTGTGTGTGTGTGTGTGTGTGCGTGTGTGTGTGCGCGCGTGTGTGTACGTATGTATGTGAGTATACATGTATATAATTACACACATACCTCTATATGCTTCATGTGCATATTAGACCTGTTCTTTTTCCAAAATTTTCCCTCCTTCCTTCCCTTCTTCCTCCCTCCCCCTCTCCTTCCATCTCTCCCTTCCCCTTTCTCTTTCCATCTCTCTCTTTCCCCTTTCTCTTTTCATCTCTATCTCTTCACTCCTCTTACTCCTTCCATCTCCCCTTCTCCTTTCTTTTCTATCTGTCTTTCCCTTTCTTTCCATTCTCTCTTCTCCTTTCTCCTTCCATCTCTCTTTCACCTTTTCTCTTTCCATCTATTTCTTCCCCCTTCTCTTTCTATCTCTCTCTCATCCCCTTTCTATTTATCTCTATCCCACTTGTCTTTTTTCATCTCATTCCCTCTTACTTTCCTCTATTATTACCCTTTCTCTTTAATCATCTCTACATCCTTTCTCATTCATATCTCTTTCCTCCTTGTCTCTTATCATCCTCTCACCCTCTACATCTTTCAATACATCCTCCCCCTTCACAACCTCATCTCCTCCTTCCATTTCATCCACATCCCCCTGCCTTTCACATACCCTCACCACACCACATCTTCCATCATTCTTCCCCCATTTTTCTATCTCTATTATATTTATATTATCTTATCTTCATCTTTGTCTATTTTTCATCTCTATACTATACTCTTCTCTTCTAATTACTCTATATACTTATCGCCATGATATACTAGTATTTACATCTGTATCTATATAATATTGAAATTTTGTGCGTGTGTGTGCGATGTGTGTGTGCGCGCGTCCCACTGTAACAGCGACGGTACGAAGTGAAAGTTCAATCAAGTCGTGAATGCATAGTGATCTATACATGGAATTGATTTTGGCGAAAAGGGTTTACCGCCTTGATTAAAAAAACGGTCACCGCTGATTGTGTTCAATTCCTTCCGCGTTTAATAAAGTCGTCTTCCCTTCACTTGTCAAAAAACTGTTTCACCATCCTTGAGGAAATTCTGTTATGATGACTCAACGTCTCGGCATTCTGAAGTTCACGTGACTTTAACTCAGTTTTCCCTTTCCCTTGAATCTTGTCTTCTCTTCACTATCCATGTCAATCCCATTGTAATATCTATCACGTGACTGAAATCTACATGTCCGTTTGCCTGAGAAATTCAAGTCAGGTTACTAATAAAAAGGTCTTATGTGCTTTAAAAGATCAGATACTATTCAATGCCGTCAAAGGGTTCCCTGATTTTCAAAAAACATTGTCCACGTCCTAGTACTACTACCCACTGACGAAAACTTAGTCCAAAAAAAAAAGTCATCTCAAACATTGGTATCCTGCCCCTCCACTTCTTTTTTTATCATTGCAAAAGCTGCGTTTTGAATCTGTCAATAGTTCAGATTTGAATGCATCTCTCTATGCAAACTTGCTTTATTGCCAATATTTGAATGTTTATACTACTGAAAACTTTCGCTGGTTATCGTCTGTTTCCCATTTTCGTATCAGGGAGCTCTGTCTCTCATGCATCCTTTATCTCGTTCCGTTTTATTATAATTACTTTGTCCTCTTTCTTTTTCTTTTTCCGCTTTCTGAATTACAATCTCCTCTCCATCTACACATCACACAACACCACACCACACACACACACACCCTACACACACACACACAATTCTTACACCTTCTCTTCATCACTCTCACTTCCTTACCACATACATACCACACATCCTCTATTAACATCTTTTGTCTTTTCCTTTCTCTCTCTCTTATTTCTTTCACTCCGTCTTTTTTTTTCTGTTGTCTCTAATCCTGCATCTTTCCTCCTTCCTTTCTTCTCTCTCGTCTCTCCTCTGTGTCTCCCTTTCTCTTTCCTCCCTTTCGTTCTTCCTATTCTACGCTTTAACTATTCTCTACGTTTTCATCTTCCCCTCTCTCTCCCCTCATCATTCAAGCTCTCTCTACCCCCTCTATTCCCTTTTCTTTTCATTCTCTCTCCCTCTTCTTCCTTTTCTCCGCCTTTTTTACTCTCCTTTTCCTCCTTCTTGTTCTCCCTCTTCCCCTCCTTTTTCTGTTTCTCTCTCTCTCCCCTCTCTCTCTCTTCCCATTCCTCTTCTCTCTCTCGCCTCTCTAACTCTTTCTCTTGTCCTCATCTCTCTTCACGCGCTCATATGTCTCTCGCCATCCTCCTCCATTCGGCCCCCCCGGTCTCATGGCAGCTTCCCATTTCGTGACTAGGTTCTCTGTACTCATGAAATGTGCTTTGGGTAACATTCTCCGTTCTATTCACCTCAAACCTTCACATATTTTTCAACTTTCAGCTTATGCACTCCATAAATTAATTGCTCACCTCTCCCTTGAAATGTTTACTGATTTATCACCGTCTCTTTTATTTTACCTCTTTCGTCCTCGAATATCCGATTTTCTTCCTCACGTGTCTATCTGCTCGCGCTCCACCATCTATTCGAACATATCAGGAAAAAAATAAACGACAAATAAAGAAAATGATATGATGAATGAAAATATAAGAATGATAGATAATAATGATAATGACTAAATAAAGAATAAATAATAACAGAAATGAAAAGAGCCAAGCAAATCAAGCAAAAAAGACAAACAAATAAGAACCACTACGAAAAATAGGAGAAAAAAAAACAAGAAAAAAATAATAAGGGCGTTTTTCCCTGTTCATTCAACCTGGCGGG
>NC_051387.1:57452147-57457147 GCF_015228065.2 Penaeus monodon
AGACTTGATTTTGCTCTGTTATTTATAGATGATAGATATATTTATATGTTGATTGGATGGATGGATAGATAGATGGATGGATGGATGGATAGATAGATAGATAGATGGATAGGTGGAGATAAATATTGTTTTATATATTTATAGATATAGTTATAGATAGACATAGTTAAATATAGATAGATATAGTTATATATAGACATAGTTATATATAGATAGATATGATAGATAGATAGAGATAGATAGATAGAGAGAGAGAGAGAGAGAGAGAGAGAGAGAGAGAGAGAGAGAGAGAGAGAGAGAGAGAGAGAGAGAGAAAGAGAGAGACGGAGACAAAGACAGAAAAACAGAGACGGAAGAGACAGAGACAAAGACCGTTATATCATTATTCCAAGAGTTTCATGAAAAAAAAAATATATACTATGACAAATAAAACCAATGGAGCAACATGATTTATGATACAGTATAAACAACAGCCTTTGAAACTCTGTAAACAATACCGTAGTTTTTTTTTATAAATCCACTTTGTAATAAGGTTTTTATCTCTGCGTCTACACTACTGGTAAATTCTTCACATTAATTTTAGTGACAACGAGCGTATATGTAAAATATTTCCAGTTAAGTACGGATTTTGATGTAAAATTCGCATTTGTTTTAGTGACAGTGTAAATATAGATAATATATATATTGAGTTAAATACGGATTTTGATGTACATTTTACATTAGTTGAAGTGACAGCGTACATATAAGTAAAACATATACATTTAAATCCGCATTTTGATTTGCAATCCATTTTGGAAAATTCAGTATTTCTCTCAGGTGTAGATTTTAAGTTAAAAAACATACATACTATATCCCGATTGCAAGTCATGTCATGGCAATTTGCATGCATATCAGATTATCAATCAACAAACTGACAAACACAACCAAAAGATGTGCGAATGCAACGACTAACGATGAGAATAGCAATAAAGATGATGATAATGACGATGAATATAATACTAATGATAATGTTGATAATAATGATGATAATAATAATGATAATAATAATAATGATACTAATAATGATACTACTACTACTACTACTACTACTACTACTAATAATAATAATAATAATAATGATAACAATAATAAGAACAACCAGAAAACAAGAAAACAACGAAACAACAACGACAATAATAATGGTAATGATAATGATAACAACGACAATTTTGATAATAATTATAATACAATAATAACAATAATAACAATAATAACAACTACAACAACGACAATAATAATACAAATACTACTACTAAGATAATATTGGCACTAAACACGACAACATAGATAATTGCAACAGCCAAAAACAACAACAACAACAAGAAAATGTTGATAAAGATAATCCGGCTCAAGATGCTAAGGAAAATCACCATAATGATAGAAGACTAATGATAACAACAATAGTAAAGTTCAAGAAAACAAGATTAGGTAAAATTAATAAAAATGATAATGATAATTAACTTCTGCATTATGTAAGACTTTGCCTTATATAATTCAGAAGTTAATTATCATTATGATTTTTAAAAAAATACATCCCGACCCACTAAAACAACAAGAACGAAATAACAAAAAAGAAAGTATTTCTAATGAAAATCTCGCTTAAATCGTTGTTTTCCGACCCTCATTCCAGGAGAACTTTGGACATTTCTTAAGACTGTGTAATCCTACTGACTTTGGAAAAGCCAAGGTGAAAGACAAAGGTCTCTTTTCTCGAAAAATAGGGAAACTGCGCCATTACTTTGGCCGGAGAAGAAGAGAAAACTTTACTTTATAAAAGAGTAAAGGGTGTGTGTATGTATATATGTATATATATATATATATATATATATATATATATATATATATATATATATATATATATACGTACATACATACATGAATTTAGATATATAGATAGATAGATAGATAGATAGATAGATAGATGATAGACAGGTAGATAGATCGACAGACAGACAGACAGACAGACAGAAACACGTTCTATTCAGTTTCTAACATTTGTTAATTTATCCCACGTTATATACACCACCTCCTCTATAAAGTAAATACTAACTCAGACAACTGCTAAATTGCACTTAATCATGTTTACGACTTCGCATTCGCAAATTATCCTTTGTTCATTAAACACATGTAAACACACTATTTCGCACAATGTCTGTTGGCAAATTACGAGCATGTAAATCTTTGTCTTGTCTTGCTTAAGTATAGAGGACATTATCAAGCGTCGGGATATAATGGTTGGATTATTTTAAGCATCATAAGGGTTTAACGAAGAGAAAGTGAAGGCTCAAAGTCGGACTAAAGTGTTTGATGTGTTCTGTTTTTGCTGACCAAAGTCTGTGATTAAAATCATCAACTTCAAGATTGACACCAACATCAAACCATCACCATCAACATCAATATCAACATCACCACCAATATTATCATCAACAACAACATCATCACCAACATCAACACCAACATCATCAACAACATCATCAAAACCAACACCCCATCAACATCAACACCATCATCATCAACATAAACTTCAACATCATCATCATCATTATTACTCTCATTGCTACTATCATCCTTATTATTGTTATTGATATTATGATTACCATTATTTTCATCACCATGAAACAAAGAAGGGATAGATAAATAAATAATAAGTAAGTGAATGTAAACTAACGAATAAAGAGATAAATATATGAAATGAGAAAACAAACAAACAAATAAAAAAAGCAAACACACAAGAAGAGAAAGAGAAAGCAGATATTTAAAAGAAATAAAAAGCGAGTGGAAGTATGTCTTCCACCTGCACTTTTAAGACGTCAGATGTAATTATGTTTCTTCAACAGCAAAGATAGTTATTTCTTATTTTTTTATTTATTTCATTTTTTTTTCTCCTGCCGTTTCCAAGTTGGCTGTGTACGAGAACATTTGGTCATTATTTTCATTTTGTTTTGTTTTGATGTGAAGGATTAATTATGATGATTTTGATAATGATGATGATTATGATAATGATAATGGTAATGATGGTGATAATGATAATGATGGTGGTGATAATGATAATGATAATGATGATGGTAATGGTGATAATGATAATGATAATGATAATGATGATGATAATGATGATGGTAAATATGATAATGATAATGATGATAAGGGTGATGATGAAATAAAGATTAGGATCAAAATACTGACAACAGTAATTATAATAATAATAATATAGTGACAATAAGAACAAGAACCGTAATCATCATAACAATAACAATAACACACACGTACCCCCCTTCCCCTCACACTACATGCATAACCCCCCCCCCCCACATCACCCTCCATTCACTTACCTCCCTCATCCCCTTCCCCTCATCCTTTACTCTCAACTCCCCCCTTCCCCCCCACACACATACCTCACACACCCCCAACACATACCCCCCCCCTCTCCCCACACTACACACAAATCCATCCCCCTCCTCCTCTCCCCTACACACATACCTCTCCCTCTCCCTCACCCTCCCACACACAATCCCATCTCCTCCCTCCCCCACCCCACACAACCCCACCCCATTTCCATCCTCCCCCATCTCACACCCACCCCACCCCCATCTCCTCCCTTACCCTCCCCCTCCCCCACACCACACCCATCCCACCCCCACACCCACCCTTATATCCTCCCTTACCCTCCCCCTCCTCCACCCACAATCCTCTCCCACCCCACCCCCCTTCCTTCCCTTACCCTCCCCCACGCACCCCCTTTCTCCAGATTTTCCAGCCCTCTGCCCTAGTGTGCCCGCAACGTTGCCAACCCGATGTCCCGTGTGTGAAAACTTTGGCCGCATTGGAAGGGAAAGAAATCGCACGCGGGATTATGACACAGGCGATCACCCTCCCGCGAGGTCCCTGCGCTCTGGCCAGGCGTGCCAGGGTCATGGAGGTTCGGGGTTTTTATAATTTTTTTTTTTTTTTTTTGCTATGTTTTTATGATTTTTCTTTGGGTGGTGTGTGTTTTTTGTTTGTTTGTTCGTTTGTTGTTGGTTGGAATTTTTTTTTTTTGTGATGCGTGTTTTTTTTGGTTTGTTTGTTTGTTTGTTTGTTTTTGGTTGGAGGTTTGGGGTAGTGTTATTCGTGTTGTTAATGTTTGAAGAGCCTGATGCTAATAAAATATCATCATCATTATAATGATTATTATTATTGTTGCAATTGTTATTGTTATTGATATTGTTATTATTATATTATTATTATTATTATTATTATTATTATTTATATTATTATATCATCTATTACATATTATAATATTACTTAATATTTTATAATATAATTAATATTATTATATTTTTATTCATCGTATTATCATTATCATTATTATATATATATATTATATATATATTATTATATATATATATATATATATATTATTCCTAGTCGAATCGGAAGTTTACTAAAGCAAAGTTAAACCACTTGTAATATAGGCCTAACTATAATGTAGGAGAGGCGTAGACTTGTGTTTTTGGCTTTAGGGGTAAAAAAAAAATAAAAAATAAAATAAAATAATAATAATAATAAAAATAATTGAAAATAAGAATGTTCTTTAGATAATTCGCAGAAATCAGATGCGGTAGATTTATTACACTAACATATCGTACAAATGTAAAAGATATAATGGTATTTTATGTCAGAATGACATATCAATTTTGGTATAGTAAAATTTATAAATATATTCACAGTAAAATTGCATATTTTAACTAGGATCATCCATCAAAAAAAAGAAAAAAAAAGAAAGAAAAGAAAGAAAGAAAGAAAGAAAGAAAGAAAGAAAGAAAGAATAAATAAGAAGAGAAAAACGAAACTATATAACATCATAGATAGACAATAAATAGATGAAAAAAAGAAAGAAAAAAACCCAAAAAGTCCAAATTCGAACAGAAAATACATTTATAATTAAAAATGTACCGGAGAATTTCGTGACCTGAAGCTTTTGA
>NC_051387.1:57474647-57482147 GCF_015228065.2 Penaeus monodon
TGAAGAAGAATCGTTATTTTCCTCTCTTTTTGATAAAAAAAAATCCACGAATTTATAACATCTAGTTTTCTTTTTATATAGTAAGACATTTCGCGTAAAATAAAGAAAAAAGAAGAAAAGAACAAAAAGAAAGTAAGAAAAAGAGAGAAAGGAACAAAAAAAAAAAAAATCATTATTCACCATCATTCGCACATTATTCATTATCATTCGCACATCATTCCTTATTATTGGCACATTCCTTATTATTCGCACATAATTCATCACCATTCGCACATAATGCATCATCATTCGCACATTACATTATTCATCGTAGGAAGCAAGCGCCGACGTTAATCATAATGCAAGTGACTGCCATTTGTGGATTTGTGGCTGTGACGTAAGAAGACTTAAGAGGAAGAGGGACCGAGTAATTGGATGGTGGCTGATGAGAGCATCCAGGAGGATGAGGATGCTGCGTCGTGTTAGGGTTCGGGAGATGCAACGGATGAGGGGAAGGGGAAGGAGAGGGGAGAGAAAGGAGGCTGGGAGGGAGAGAGGGGTTGTATGTGTCTCTGTTGTGTGGGTTATGGGTGTTTGTGTGTGTGTGTTTAGGGGGGTTAGTGGTGTTGATGTGGTGTTATATTTTATGGGATAAGGGGGAGGGTGTGGTTGGGAGATGTGTGTGAGAGAGAGAGAGAGAGAGAGAGAGAGAGAGAGAGAGAGAGAGAGAGAGAGAGAGAGAGAGAGAGAGAGAGAGAGAGAGAGAGAGAGAGAGAGAGAAAGAAATAGACAGGTAAACAGAGAGATCAGACATGCTTACACACAGAAACTGAAACACACAGAGATAGAGAAAGAGACAGAGACAGAAACACGCGGACAATCACACAGAAAGCCAAACAAGCTGTATGCCTATTCCAGGTCGTGTACAAAGGAGACCTCCCAGCATCACATAACAGCTTGTATTAATTAGACAACAACATCGCATCCTATCGTACAACAGAGCCAGGAGTCTCGAGAGTTGTATTCGAGTCGGACAATGAAATTCTGTAACCTGTGTTCGTCTGTGTATTCATAGGCAAATGACCTAGGAAGGGTAAGTGTAAGTTGCAACGAGGGGATGGAGATAGTTAGCAATACAAACTGCTGTATCCCTGACGAGGCCCTGTTGTTGTTGTTGTTTTTTAAAGGTTATTTTGCAAGGCTACAAGATCTTTAGGAGCGATGAGTATAATGCTAAGTTTTGGAGTGCTTGCTGGTGTTCTGTTTTTTGTACTGTATCTTCGTCTCTTGGATTTTGTCTGTGCCTCTCTGTGTTTGTCTGTCCGTATGTTTGTCTGTCCGTATGTTTGTCTGTCCGTATGTTTGTTTGTTTGTCGGTCGGCCTATTTGTTTGTCTGTCTGTCTCTGTCTCTGTTTCCCCCACTCTCTGTTTTTCACACACACACACACACACACACACACACACACACACACACACACACACACACACACACACACACACACACACACACACACACACACACACACACACATTTGCACATGTTCTCACAAAGCCAGGGATTCCGCAAGACGACACCGTGCCAACGTTGTACCATCACTATGCCAACACTTTGCCAACATCATACCGTCTTACCTTCCTGCTATGCTGTGCGACTCTCAAGGTGCCTGCTTCTTCCATTTCACGCCACCCCGCTGCAAATTGCATTATTTTCCTCATATTAAATTGTCCAATTTCACTGCATATTGTAAGGAGCCAAATATTCTTTGTTGTATTCCGGAAGAGGTCTAACGTTCACTAGTTTTAGTCTTTTTTTTTTTTTTTCTAATACAAATAGTTGGTTATGATAGTATGTATCTTTCTTTCTACATACACATAGATAGACACACACACACACACACAATATATATATACATACATATATATATATATATATATATATATATATATATATCAATACACACACACACACACACACACACACACACACACACACACACACACACACACACACACACACACACACACACACCACACACACACACACACACACAACATCACAACACACACACGCACACACACACACATACACACACACCACACACACACACACACACACACCACACACACACACACACACACACACACACACAACACACACACAACACACACACACACACACACACACACACATACATATATATATATATATATATATAATATATATATATATATATATATATATATATATATATATATATATATATATATATATATATATATATATATATATATATATATATATATATATAGAGAGAGAGAGAGAGAGAGAGAGAGAGAGAGAGAGAGAGAGAGAAAGAGGCAGACAAACAGACAGAAAAAGAGACAGAGAAAAGAGTGAAAATACACATACATACCCAACATACTCACGCAGACATTTACGTAAGTGTGCGTACATCAACACGCATTCATATGCATGTGTATATATATTCATCCTGAATATGTTGCGGTACCATTCAGATTTCATATCCTTGGAGATGAATCATTAATTGTTAGTGTATTTTCTCCCCGGAGAGAACCAGGATGCAGTTACGTCACATCTAGTTTACCTTTGTTTACTTACTGAGAATGAGAAGGAGACTTGAACCTGAGATATCGTTTTAAAACTGACATGTCACAATGTTAATCTCGACTAGGGTTTTAGGATGAAATGAGGAAGGAGTGAGCGGTGCTGAAGAAGCAAGAAGAAGAGGGAGAAGAAGAGGGGGAGGAAAAGAGTAAGGAGAAGAGGAAGAGGGAGATGAAGAAGGAGAAGAGGAAAAAGGGAGAAGGAGGAGAAGGAGGAGGAGGAGGAGAAGGAGGAGGAGGAGGAGGGGGAGAAGGAGGAAGAAGAGGAGGAGAAAAAGGAGGAGGAGGAGGAGGAGGAGGAGGAGGAGTAGGAGGTGGAGGAGGAAGAAAAAGAGGAATGGGAGGATGAAAATGACGAGAAAAAAGAGGAAGAAGAGGAGGATGAAAAGGAAGAAAAAAAAAAGAGAAAGAGGAGAAGAAGGAGGAGGAAGAGTAGGAGGGGGAAGAAGGAGGAAGGAGGGTAAAAGTGATGAAAATGATGATAACGACAATGATGATAAAAATAATAATGATGCTATTAACAGTAACAATAGAAACAACAACATAGTAATAAAATAATAATAATGATAATAATAATATGATAATAGTGACAATAAGAATGATAAAATAATGGTGATAATGATAATAACAACAATAATAATAATAATAATAATAATAATAATAATAATAATAATAATAATAACATTAATAATAGTAATAATGATAGAATAATAAGAAGGATGATAATGATAATGATGGCAATGACAATAAAGATAACAGCAAGAAAAACTACAAAACAGCAACAAAAATGATAATAACAATGATAATAATAATGATGTTAATAATAATAATTATAGAAATAACAATAATGATAATAACAATAATGGTAATAAAAAAGTTATCAATAATATGAGGAAAAGTGTAAAAGATGATAGGAGGAGAAGAAGAAGTAGAAAAAAAAAAAAAAAAAAAAAAAAAAAAAAAAAAAAAAAAAAATAATATATATATATATATATATATATATATATATATATATATATATATATATATATATATATATATAACAAAGAGAATAGACGATGAACAAGCCAACTTATATCCTCATTCCACACATCCCTTCTGGGCCCCGTCCCTGTAGCGAGCAAGGAACAGTACAGGAATGGGAGAGGCCGGGAGGGGGGCCTTAACGGAGTCTAAAAGAGAGAGCTAATGAACGCTACTGGAACCCCCTCGATCGGTAGGAGGAGGTGGGGACAGCTGAGTTCAAAGCAGCATGTTCTGAATTTTTGTTGTTCCCTTCCCGTCTGAAGGGAATGGTATTGAATCCTTAACACTTTGGAACCGATGGGTCGTTAACGGAACTTAAAACAACGCAGGCGGAACGCTAGCGAATAATACACATGCCTATATTTGTGTGTGAATAGCCACCAAAATTCGTTGGGTACCAGTAGCGCTCTCAGTACCTTTCCTCTATCCTTCTCATACCTATCCCGCAACGTCCTGAGCCGTTCAAAATTCTATCTGCCGATGTAAGCCGATCTTCTAACGAACGGGTAGCGTCCCTGTGCATTTGCAATAGCGCCCTGATATCGTCCCAGCCGTACTAATATCGTCCGAACCATTCCATTACCGTTTCTTGAACGATCCGACTATTAAAGTGTGCGTCAAGTTCCATTACCACTCACAGTTCACTCCCGACCTATCTAGAGTTCATATCGCCTTACTAAAATTTTCATCAAGGATCTAAAAAAAACCCCGGCCTTTCACGTAGCGACTGATTGGCAGTGGCAACCGTTCTGAGGACTTCTAGGAACGTTTCTGAACGGCAGGTAGAGCAGGTGTGTGGAGTGGGTCTGTTTAACACAAGCTCATCTTGTGTCTTAAATACCTTTCCGAGCTTCCTCACTGCCTGTGACCTAATTTTACAAGGTTGTTCTTACCTTCTTCCCTTGGGCACCGTCCCTCTCTATTCCCTACCCCTTGGTGCAATTCTTAGGTATACTAATATCGTTTCAATTTCTTTGTACTGTTTTTTTCTACCTTTAAAACAGTAGCTTATTCCTTCAGTTTCATTCCCTCTACTTTTCCTCCTCTTTACCATATTGTCATCCCCTCGACGCCCTTCCCCACTTAAACAAACAAACATAAAATACAAGTAATATCTCTCTCATTTCATCTCCTAAACATTTCCCCGCAACATCGTTTCCTGAGCATCCCCGTTCGTTTTCACCCCCTCATCATCCTCCCCTCCCTCTCTGAACTTCCCCCCCCCCACTTTTCTCATGATCATCCTCACCTCTTTCAACCCCTCACCACCCTACCTCCCCTCTTTTCACCTTCTCATCACCCTCCCCTCCCTCTTTGCATTTTCCTCCCTCCCCCCTTTCACCTCCCTGCCCCTCCCGCCCCACTTCACCCCCATCCTCCTCCCCCCTACTTCACCCCCTCACCTCCCTCCCCCCCCACTTTATCCCCCTAGAACCCTCCCCCCATTTCATCCCCTTACCACCCTCCCCCACTTAACTTTCCCCCCACTTCACTTCTCCAACATCCCCCCATCTCACCCTCTCACCCTCCTTCCCCCTACTTCACCCCCCCCTTGCCACCCTCCCCTGTTATTTCGTTAGCTTATGTACGTATATGTTGTTTGTGTGTTTATGTGTGTGTTTATGTTCATGTTTTTATGTGTTTATGTGTGTGGTTGTTATTATGTGTTTATGTATATGTTTGTGCTCATGTACATCTAAGCATTTTTTTAAATGCATTTGTCTACGTATATTTTAACATACACACGAATACGCGTGTCTGTATTTGTGGGTGTAGCCTGAGACAACGCGCTTCGCAAAGAGTGACATATTGGCTCATATCGTCCTACCGAAACCATCCATGTGAGTCACAGTTAACGAGAAAAGGAAAATTACGACTCTCTCTCTCTCTCTCTGTTTGTCTGTGTGTATCTGTCTGTCTGTCTGTCTGTCTGTCTGTCTCTCTCTCTCTCTCTGTCTCGGTCTCTCTCTCTCTCTCTGTTTCGGTATCTCTCTGTCTGTCTGTCTGTCTCTCTCTCTCTCTCTCTCTCTCTCTGTTTGTCTGTGTGTATCTGTCTGTCTGTCTGTCTGTCTGTCTGTCTGTCTCTCTCTCTCTCTCTCTCTCTCTCTCTCTCTCTCTCTCTCTCTCTCTCTCTCTCTCTCTCTCTCTCGTTTCTCTGCGTGTATCTGTCTGTCTGTCTCTGTCTCTCTGTCTCTCTCTCTCTCTTTCTCTTCTCTCTCTCGTTTCTGTCTCTGTCTTCTGTCTCTCTCTCTCTCTTTCTTTCTCTTTCTTTCCCTTTCTCTGTCTGTGTGTCTCTCTCTCCTTCTATTTCTCTCTCCTTTTCTCTCCTCTCTCTTCTCTCTCTCTCTCTTTCTCTCTCTCTCTCCTCTCTCTCTCTCTCTCTCTCTCTCTCTCTCTCTCTCTCTCTCTCTCTCTCTCTCTCTCTCTCTCGCTAACTAAATTATTATCATTATTATTATTATTATTATTATTATTATTATTATTATTATTATTATTATTATTATTATCATTATTATTACTATTATTATTATTATTAATATTTTTATTGTTATCATTATTATTACTATTATTGTTATTATTATTATTATTATTATTATTGTTATTATTGTTATTATTATTATTATTACTATATATATTATTATCATCATCATTATAATTATTATCATTATTATTATAATTATTATCATTATCACTATCATTATTCTTATTCTTATCATCATTACTATTATTTTCATTATCACTATTAATATTGATAAGATTAAAAGGAGGGGAATTTCCTTTCTTTCTGGTATTCATTTCAAGAATTCGATGATATGTGGAATTTGTCTGAGTCTCTTAAGCTTTGGTGATGTTTCTCTGTAATGATAGGAATTAAGTAAAAGGCAATTGATGGAAATGATTTTGTGATTTTTTTTTTTTTTTTTTTTTATGGAAAGACATTTTAGGTTATTTGTGGAGATACGGTGTTATTGTTGCTATTATTGTTGTTGTTTTATTACTGTTATTATTACAATTATTGTTAGTAGCATCATTATCCTTATTGTTATTGCTAGCATTATTATTGTTGTTGTTATTATTATCATTATCATTATTATTATCGTCAGTATCAGTAGCATTTTTATTAGCATCATTACTATTATTAATACTTTCTTCTTATTATTATCATCATTATTATTAATAATATCAATATTATTTTCATTATTATTATCATTATTATCATTTTTATTATCATTGTTATCATTATCATTACTATTATCATTGTTATCATTGTTATTGTTATCATTATCATTATTATTATTTTCATTATTGTTATTATATTATTATTATTATCATTATTATTATTATTATTATCATTATTATTATCATTATTATTATCATTATTATTATATCAATTATTATTATCAATATTATTATCATCATTATTACCATTATTATTATTATTATTATTATTATTATTATTATTATTATTATCAATAGCATTATTATCATTATAATAATGATTATTATTAATGTTATTATTGATATTATCATTGATATTAATTATTATTATGTTATTACTAACATACTCATCATCATCATCACCATCATCTAATTGATTATCTTCCACAGAAATCACAGTCACATATCATGAGGAATGGGAGGCTATCATTTATTTATATCTCATAATTTGCAGTTTATCCAGCATTCTATCTTACTATTTTTACTATTAAGATCTTTATTATTATTTTTTACATTTAATAATCGAGGTTTATTCTTTACATTGCTTTTTTTCTCTTATACTTTTATTTTCCTTTTTTTTAAAATTAATTTGTGGGTTCATTTTTACACGTTGCTTCCTCCTTATATTATTATCTAAAACATTTTTTTTT
>NC_051387.1:57492147-57497147 GCF_015228065.2 Penaeus monodon
TGAAAGACTGAAGGGCGCGATCAAGGAAGATTTTCGAAACTGTTTGCTCATATTCTAATAAACTTTGATGCGTAAAGCGTGTTTTCTGACATCAAGGGCGATGCTTATGGGCAATATATGAGCATGAAACCTGGAGAATAAAAAAAAGAAAAAAAAAATCAATTAAAAGCCCACGCTAAGAGTAATCATATTAGAACCCTAAAGAAATCTTTAATAAGCATCAAAAGGACTTAAATGATTAGGCGTGAGTAATGAACAATCAAGACGTTGAATTAATTAGCTATTGTGACACATCGTGCTAATTATCGGTAGACACGTGTGACCAGTTCGAGTAATTAGAATGAGGGATTAATTAAGATTTAAAACATATGGGAACGAATCGATATAATTAGATCTGGAATATACAGAGAGATAGATATATAGATAGATAGATAGATAGATAGATAGATAGATAGATAGATAGATAGAGAGAGAGAGAGAGAGAGAGAGAGAGAGAGAGAGAGAGAGAGAGAGAGAGAGAGTGAGAGAAAGAGAGAGAAATGTAAAAAGAGAAAGAAACAATTGAGAGAGAAATAGAGAGATAGAAAGAGAAAGAAATAAAGAGAAAGAGAAAAGAAAATAATTAGAATTGCAAATAAGGATGGTCCTTAGCCATCGTTGTTACAAACCATGTCATTATTACCTGTCATTATTTTTATCGTTATTATTATTGTTATTATTATCATTATTACTTTTTTTGCTATCGTTATTGTTATTATTATTATTATTATTATTATTATTATTGTTATTATTATTATTATTATTATTATTATTATTATTATTATTATTATTATTATTATTATTATTGTTATTATTATTATTATTATTATTATTATTATTATTATTATTATTATTATTATTATTATTATTATTATTATTATTATTATTATTATTATTACATTATTATTATTATCATTATTATTTTCAGGTTATGACAGTTGTTCATGGCAGCAATGAATTTTGAAAAATATGAAGATATCGCAAAGAATTTTGAAAAATATGAGGACACATATGTGATACATAAATAATAAATACCCAAAAATAAATGCTAGATCCAAGCACCATCAACACACCGTGAAAGGGAAAAAGAATATATATGAATCATGTATTATTTATCTTATTAGCGCGATGAATAGAAAACGGAAAGATGATATATACGATTATAAATCTAGATATAATTAATAAGTTTTTTTGTTGTTGTTGTTGTCTCTTACCTAAACAGAAATTCTTGGTTATCAAGTCTTCAACCCGGAAATAGGGAGATACTACTGTCTATTCTCAGGGCTTATGTAAAAATCTTTAGGATATTTTATGGATTAAAAGGTTAAAAAAACTGATTCAGATATATCGATCTATCCTACAAAGACCAAAAAAAAAAAAAAAAAAAACTGCTTGTTTTTCTTTTGACCCCCCCCAAAAAAAAGAAAGAAAGAAAGAAAAAAAGAAAGAAAAAAAAACTGATATTTTTAACCAATCATATTATAGAAAGCTATGATATAGGAATTATAAAGACTGAACCAAAATAAAGGTCGCTGAATTTCATAAGTATCAGCCCTCTTTACCCAGTCTTAAAATGTTAATTTACTAAAGACTAACATTAATTAAGTGTAAGATTACGTTAGACAATATCTGTTTTTTTTATGCTCTGTTTATGTTGTAGTTCCATGACAAAATGAAATTGCAGGTTGCCAACCCAGCAACAACCAAAAGCAATTACTTGTGGAAAGTAGTTCGTATTACCATTGCATCTGTTGATATGAATAGATTGAAATGCCGTTAGTATATCTATATCGTTAACGTATTCACTTTTCGAAGCGGAAAGAGAAGAGAAAAAAACAGAAAAAAATTGTAATTTCGAAATCGAGTCTCTGTCATTTTGAAAGGAAATTAGATTCTATTGTTAGGAAAAAATATACATTATCTACGGAGATAGGCCACGGTGGCCGAGTGGTTAGAGCATCGGACTCAAGACTGTCACGACGGCAATTTGAGTTCGAAGGTTCGAGTCACCGGCCGGCGCGTTGTTCCCTTGGACAAGGAACTTCACCTCGATTGCCTGCCTAGCCACTGGGTGGCCAAGCCAGCTCAAGTCAGTGCCGGGTAATTAGAAATGGTGACACCGGGCGGAAGGCAACGGCAAACCACCGCTCTAAATTGCCAAGAAAAATCATGGAAATCCATGATCGCCAACGTCCTTGTAGGACAGGGCACTTGAAAAAAAAAATCTACGGAGATACTCTAGTGCGTTAGATGTTACTGATTTACCCATGTCTGTCCCGGAAATGTAACAAAATATAGCTGGAGCGACACTAACATGACTGACATGAATCTGTGTGGATAAATCACTATATTTTCTAGTTTCTAAGATATTTAAATTCGTCCAGGAACCGTATTTTACTGTAACTAAAATAATGTTAAGAAAAGATAAGAAATAATAATAATACGAATAACATAGCAGTGCAGAGAACAGTAGAAAGGTATTGAAACATAAGTGTGTAATATGTATTAAGAAAGACATACATTAAATCAAATCAAATAAACTCGATCTTATATAATCTTTCTCTTTTCTAATCCTTCCTTCCTTACATAAAACCTTTTATCCGTCTTTACATTATTTCTCCCCCTATGTACTATTTTAAATCCAATTTAGATTACCTTACCTAATGCAGTTATTATTCGCCAACTTAATTACACCTTTCTAATATCATTTAATCGATTTTCGATATCACGTTCGGCCTTTTGAAGACAAAAAGCGTTTAATTGTATGAACGAAAATGGATTCCAGGTACAATGTTTTTGAAAAAAAAGTCCCAGGGTTGTAAGCAAATTAGAGAGAGAGAGAGAGAGAGAGAGAGAGAGAGAGAGAGAGAGAGAGAGAGAGAGAGAGAGAGAGAGAGAGAGAGAGAGAGAGAGAGAGAGAGAAGAGGGTGATAATGATGGGGGAAAAGAAGGAGAAGAGGAGATGAAGCGAAAAAAAGAAAGGAGAAAGAAAAGATTAAGAGAAAGAAAGTAAAAAAAAAGTAGGAGAGTGGAAATGAAGAAAGAGGAAAAAAAGAGAAGAAAAAGGCGAAAGAGAAGAATAAACAGAAACAAAAGAAAGAGGAAGAAAAAGAAGGAGATAAAGATAGATAAAGATAAAGGCGAAGAAAAAAAAGAGAAAAAAAAGAGAAAAAAGAGAAAAACAAAACAAAGAAAGAGATGAAATAAAAATAACGACGATGAAGACGAGAGGAGAAAAGAAAGAGAGAAAGAGAGAAAGATAAAACACAGCAAAAGGACACAGAATAGGAAGAATTGAGCTCTCAGACAGGAAATGAGATCAAGCAATTTATTCAGTTGATTTAATACCCATCCCTCAATATCCGGACCATAACAAAATTTCCTCCCTTGATATGCACAATCTTCCCACCATAGCGAACCGGCTCTCCTGTTTTCCTCAGGCTGCCGATAGTATCTTTTTCTTTTCTCTGTTGGGGTTCTTAATACATGCATACACACACACACACACACACACACACACACACACACACACACACACACACACACACACACACACACACACACACACACACACACACACATACACATACACATACACATACACACAGACACATACGAATTCGCGCACATACACACACATGCACATACACACACACACACACACGATATATATTTTTTGCTTTGTTTTTGTGTCTCTCAATATGAACCTTTTTTATAATTTTCTTTCTCTCTCTCTTTCTTTCTTTCGTTCTCAATATATCGCAAAGGTTTTCTCAGTTTCTTTCTTTCGTTTTTATGACTCTCGTATATATTCCACGTTTTTTTTATTCTTTTTCCCCCTTTCATTTATATTTCTCTGTCTCTCTTTTATTTTATCTTATTTCCCTAGTATCCTTGTACTTCATTTTCTGATCTTTTTCTCTTGTCACTATATATTTATCATATATATGTATATATATATTTTTTTTTACTTTTTCTATCATCTTTTTTGTAAGAATATCGTAATTATACAAGAAGAATATTTTTCTTTCATTAATTCATAATTTTTTATTGTATTCTATTATACCTCATTCATTGTATTTTTTTTCATTGTTACATATCATTCCTCTTTCATTATATATTTGCATGTTACTTATTCGTTGTATATTCATATGTTCCTCATTCATTGCATATTTCTTTCTTTCTCATTTATCGTACATTCATATGTTCCTCATTCGTTATACATTCGCATGTTCCTCATTCACTGTATATTTATATGCTCCTCATTCACTGTGCATTCATACATTTCTCACATATTGTATATTGTATATACTGTATTATTCCTCGTGCTAAAATAAATGAATAATCAAGACCTCAAAACTCTCTGGCTGTCCTTAGCGTCCCTAAAGCTTTATCTTTTTATTTCTATTTTTTTTTAACGTTTACGATGATGTCGTTAAGAGCATCCTCATTTCAGCGAAGCTCTGAATACATCACATTCAAATTTATTATTTTTTTCTTTCAACACGAATAGCAAATGTTACGACTTTTTTTTAAAGCTTGTAGTTCTATTTCCTAGATGATCTTGGTCTTAAATGATTTTCTACATATACTGTATATTTATATTCTGTATATATATATATATATATATATATATATATATATATATTATATATATATATATATATATATATATATATATATACATATACACACATACCGGGATTTATTTCTATTTCTATAGCTGTTTATCTGTCTATCAGTCGATCTTTCTATCTATGCATACATATATGAATATGCAAATATATATATATGTCAGCGTATGAGTGTACATGAATAAGAATCCAAAAATGAATAAATAAATAAATGAAACACAAAAATATCTTACAGAGGAAAGATAACTAACCTCTTTAACGATAGCCATTGCAACTAAGTGAATGAAGATGAAACAAATTACACAAAGACTCGAATCTGTAGCCGGT
>NC_051387.1:57519647-57524647 GCF_015228065.2 Penaeus monodon
GATATAACGCAATATAACGAAAATACGCGTTTGACTCTCCTGGCCTTTGGAACAGCATGGTGGCTCTGCCGACGTCAGCACAATAGATCCCCAAAGACTAGGCTGAAATGTTGTCTGAATCGCTAACATTGTGCCCTGAATGTGACGGCTGGTGAGGCCCTTAGAAGCGCCTGCTGGAGCCACATGCCTTCCCCTCCTGAGAGGCGCCCTTTTGACAACCTCAGCGAGATCCCGGAAAGCAATGGGGTGCGTGTAGAAGGGAAAAGCAGTGTACTGATAATAGAACGGGGGATAAGAGAGGTTGGAAGAGAAGATAGGGGAGGGTTGAAGGGGAGGCCGGAAGGGGAGATAGGCAGGGTAAAAGCCTGGTATTGACAATAGAACGGGGAGGTAAGGGAGAGAGACGAGGGAAGAACAGATACTAAAAACAGAAAGAGAGACTAAGGAACGATGGAAGGGGAATTAGGTAGGGGAAAGAATACTGCAAAAGAAAGGGAGGTTAGTGAGGAAGGAAGGGAAGATAGAAAGATGAAAGACCGGTATCAGTAACAGAAGGGGGAGATAGTGAAAGGTGGAAAGAGAGATAGCAGGTTTAACTCATATACAAGAATATTCGACAATCTATATATAGTATATAAATCTTAAGTAACAACTGATAGAAGAATGAATATATAATGTTGGGAATACTCTGGGGAAACCGTTTATATAGGAAAGTTAATGAGAAGAGGGGATACTTAGTATGAGTACATAGTAAGCGCTTATCGACCCTTATCAAATAGTTGGGGCAGAGTAGATGCAAAATAGAGGGATAGTCAGTAGAAGGACACCCTTGTGGACTAGTATTTGGTTGAGGGAGCGGAGTGAGAAGCGAAAAAAATTTGTGACCTGTATTTGACATAGAAGTGAGGATAGGGGTGTGAGGAAGTTTATGGTGGGGAGAAGAGATATATGTAGACGGGGATGGAGTCTCCCATATTCGATAAAGAGGGGGTTGGTGTTCGGAAAAGGGCTACGTAGTAACGATTGTTAGCCCATTTTTAACAGAGGGGAGATGTGAGATAAGGGAGAAAGTAGAGAATTCAAATTGACCCTTGTTGACCTGTATTTGGCAGGTGTAACATTAGGGGTAGGAAGTCGAAGTGATAAGCAGTGAGGGAAAGATTTTTATGAGTGTTATTTTATTTAAAAAAACGGTCGTATTATCATCATTTCACGTAATGGTGGTGTTTATGAGGCCCCATATGGATTCAATTAATTGAATTGGGTTCGGATAAACAAAGCGATGCGTAGAGGTGGATGAGATTATCATAACAAATTACAAACATAGGTGTTATTGTTCATATTATATACAAGATTTCATTTTGAGTATATATATTCGTATTAACAGACACACACACACACACACACACACACTCACACACACACACACACACACACACACACACACACACACACACACACACACACACACACACACACACACACACACACACACACACACACACATAAAAGAGACTGAGAGAGAGAGAGAGAGAGAGAGAGAGAGAGAGAGAGAGAGAGAGAGAGAGAGAGAGAGAGAGAGAGAGAGAGAGAGAGAGAGAGAGAGAGAGAGAGAGAGAGAGAGAGAGAGAGAGCCACAGAGAGAGATACAGAGAGAAAGAAAGAGAGGAAGAGAGAGAGAAAGAGAGAGAGAGAGAGAGAGAAAATGCGAGAGAAAAGGAGAAAAAGTCAGTCTGACACCTCCACCGGACGTTCACTTAACACCAACTTCGTTATGTCAAATTTTACTGTCACAGCCACGTGCAATTTTCCTTCTGGCCTAACAAAGGACGTTTTACAGGTCATCCGGTTCTCGAGATGTCCTGCCTCTTATCAACTTTCGTATCCCACCCCCTCCTTACCCCCTCCTCTTCCCTCCCTGCCCCCTCCTCTTACCCCATTGCCATCCCTCCCCTTCCTGCCTCGCCTCCTCATCTTCCCTCCTTGCCTCCTTCTCCCCTCGCCTTACTTCCTCCCCTTATCCCATTGCAATCTATGCCCTACAAGCCTTGCCCTCTCGTCATCCCTCCCTTTTCCCTTCTCTCTTTCCCTCCTTACTACCTTTCCATCCTTCCTTACCCTCTCCCCTTGCCACTGCCATTCCTCTCCATCTTCCTTACCTTCTCCTCCTATCTTCTTGCCTCCTTCCCTTACCCTATTGCCATCTCTTTTCTTCCTTCTTTGCCTCCTCCCTACCTACTTATCCCCTCCCCTTACCCCACGGTCATTCCTCTCTTTTACTCTTTCGCTTTCTGTTCTTATCTCCTCTCATTCCTTCCTTACCCTCTTCCCCTACTTCCTTACCGCCTCCCCTTACCTCATTGCCACCCACCTTTCCTCCATGTCTCTTGCCCATACCCCATTGCCATCTCTTCCCTTCCCTCTTCATTTTTTCTCCTTACCCCATTTCTGTCACTCCCCTCTTCTCTCCTTACCTACCCCCTCCCTTTCCTTCCTTACCTACTCCCTTCCAACTCATGATAATCCCCCCTTACCCCTTAGCCATCTCCCTTACTCCCCTTACCCTTACCCTCCAACTCATAACAAACCCCCTCCCCCTTTACCCCCAATTCTACCCTCCCCCTTCGCCATACCCACCCTCCTTACTCCTACCCCAATACCCTTCCCCCCAATCCACACACCAACCAACCCCTTACCCCTCCCTTTCACCTCTCTCTCACCCCCCCTCTTCATCCCTCCTTCTAACCCCCCCCCCCCCCCCCTCCTGCCGACAGCCACTCAGCGCCGGGTGCCATTTGTGATAAGGAGAGGAGATATGTTGTCATCTGTTGAAACGAAGGTTGGCCCAAAAGCACGATATTTCACGATGAAAGGTCGTCTTGCATTACGGAGAAGGGGGGTGAGGGGAAGGGTGGAGTGGGGGATGGGGGGGATGGAGTGGGGGAGTAAGGGTGAGGGGTGATGGAGTTGGGGTGAGGGTGAGAGGGGATGGGGGAGGGGTGAGGGGGGGGTGAGGGTGAGGGGGGTTGGGGAGGGGGGTGAGTGGGGGAGTGAGGTGAGGGGGGATGGAGAGCGGGGGGTGAAGGTGAGGGAGATGGGGAGGGAGGTGGAGTGGGGCAGTGAGGGTGAAGGGGTTTTCTAATTGATTTGACACCAAATGTATAATATTCTTTCGTAAACAGAAGGCAAATTAAGTTCTGTTCTCATATTCACAATCCTTGTTCTAGGGGCATCAAGAGTGACCCTCATGGCTTCATTTTGTATAATTTCTAAACTAGTCAACTCTGATCTCGCAATATTGACATTGATACTATGGTCTTTGCCAGCAAGTGTCCTAAGTGGCTTCAGCCGCTCCCACTGCCTTTTCTTCAGGTTTCTGATGAATTCTGCATCATTGACAGTCACCCCGAGGTCTTTGTACTGGTAGCAAAGATCTTACTCAATGTCATTTATATGAAATCTTAGCAGAGGGATTGTCTTTAGGTTAAGTGCCTTGTTTTTTTCGAGATTATCAAGCCACTTTCAGTAGCCTTTGCTGAAGGTATATCTAGAATCTCTTGCATTCTCTCCTCGGGTGAGGATTTAATGCAAATATCATCGATATAGCAAATAATGGAGACATTTCCCTCAAGTGGTATATCGCCTAGTAATCTATGCATTACGATATTAAGTAGCATAGGACTAAGTACACCTCCCAGAGGTGTGCCGAGTTCTAATACTTTTGTATGAATACTCTCAATGTCCATGAAGAGAACCTGAGCCGATCGATTCGTTAAGTACTCTGCGAAACAGTGCTGACTGCTACGCCCTGGGAGAAATCCATACAGTCTGGAGGATAACTTGGCATTCATGCGATACATAAGTCTGTTCAGAATCATTCTCTAAAGCACTTTGCACGGACAGGAGGTCAAGGAAATGGGCCTGTATTTGTCAGTATTGGGAATGATTAAGCTTTTAGTCCAGGAGCTTGGGAGGATTCCTTGTGATAGGCTGAGTCTATATAGGTGTAAAAGTGGCGAAGGACGTTGTAAGTAATGTCATCCTCGCCAGGGGCGGTTGCCAAATCTTTCAGAAAGGTATTACTCAGTTCCCACTCGGTTACTTCGGCAAAGTTGGAGGGTCAGTAGCAGCACAGGCTACTGCTATATCAAAATGTCTATCTATTTTCGACTTGTTGAGTTGATCTTTTATCCCTTGTGGAAGTGAGTTTAACCGAGATTTCCCGGCCCTCTGTTCTAGCAGCATATTAGCCTATTCTTGTGGACTGTGGAACTGCGGTGTTCTGAGAATTTTACCTGTTAGCCTATTATTTTTTCTCCATACGTCAGCCACAGAAGTTTGACTATTGACACTTTGCAAGAATAGTTCCCAGTGTTTACTACGAATCTGAGTTTTTAATTCTCTGAATTCCTTGTTGGCTTTAAGAAACTGCTAAAGATTATCTGTCGTCTTACTATCTTTATAACAATTAGCAATCTCCTGAATCAGTCTATGTTCCTGGGGCCTCTTTTTCTTCGAGAGTTTTCGTGAACAGACCCACGACGTGTTATAGTCAGTGACAACTTAGATTAGATCCTGACGGAAATTTTCAACATTTGTTAGTCGCTGTCTACAGTATTGTTTGTTCAGACTGCAAAGTGGTCACTATCTCTCGTACCAGTGAAGTACAGACATTACCATGCCACCTCCCAAATGAGTCTCTGCTTCTGTGGCATATACTGTCAGGGATCTACTATTGACGAAATGCTTGAATTCTTCTCGATTACTTATACGTTGGTTTTCTCCAAAGTGTGGATGTCTTGCATTGAAGTCGCTCATGCATAACGTGCCTTGGTTATGAAAATTGGGGAGAGAACTAGCCAGAAATTTTGAGTATCTGGTATATACATTATATCGTGAAAAATACCCAGAGACAGTCTTAATTTTTAAAAGATGAAATTGAACATCAGTGTTCTCTGATTTTTTAACTATTTATGTGGCAGTGTTACTTTTACATATGT
>NC_051387.1:57544647-57547147 GCF_015228065.2 Penaeus monodon
TGAGCCTCTAATGTTTAACATTGTCCATAATTAAGGTGGTGACGTGGCAGGTCGTATATATATTTTTGAAAAATGAATCCAAAGTCATAAAACTTACCCAAAACTAATAAAAGTGATTAATAAAAAAAAACACGATTTCAGTAAGTTTTAAAAGGGAAAATAAAAGCATAAAATAATATAAATGAAAATATTAAAATGAAAAGGGAGGGGTTCGGTATTAAAGTGAAATTGTAAAAACGTTGAAGATGAAAAATAAAAATAAGTGCATAGGAAAATCAAAAGTAAACACTAAAATACACATCTACCCTTAAAAGTCTACATACAATAAAATAAAGCGATAAAAACTCGCAAAATAAGTCACCTGGCTTATACGCCCCTCACCTATTCGAAACATTGAAGCTCAAAGAGGGAAACTCGGAAAATAACAAATTTGTAAGTTTTTATTTGCACCTTTTGTTATTAAACAATACATGGTTTGGCAGTAATAACTGTTGAGTGTAGGTTGTGTGGGCGGGAATCATCTCCAGCGTGTTTGAGCGCCGCCCGCTGGATTACCCAAGTTCGGTTCGGGGTTCGGGATTCAGGATTCGGGATTCAGGTGTCAAGGGTGTCCAGGGGACAGGTAGGGTATTAGGGTAGGGGATTGGGGGTAGGTGTGAGGACGAAAGCTCAAGGAAAAGGACGAAAAGGAGAGAAATTAAAGGGAGCCGAGAGATGGAGATGAAAGAAATGAGTAAGGTCAACGGCGGAATAGAAAAAGTAGAAAGCGAGGAGATTAGTATGGGAGAAGAGAAAAACAGAAGAACGTAAATCGCGAAGTAGAAGAGAAGAGAGAGAAATGAGCGAAAGGAGTGAATAAGAAATGAGAGAAAAGTATAGAATAGCATAACGAGACCAGCATAGTAGAAAGGGAAAGGGGAAATTAAAGGAAAGGGAACGAAAGAGATGAGCGAAGTAGTGAGAGCAAGAGAACTAGAGTATTTAGGAGAGACGAAGGATAGGAGAAGAGGGTAAAAGGGAGGTAGGGGAGACTAAGGGAAACGAGGGTGAGGAGGATAAGGGGGAGAGGGGTTGCAGTCCAGGATGGGGGAGGGGGGGAAGGTCGGAGACCTCACAGTCTCCTTCTCTCTCTCTCTCTTCTCTTCAACCTCTCTCTCTATCTTTCAGAAGTGTGAATGATTGAAGATGGAAGGGTGCGTGCGTGTGACGGAAGAGGGCCACTCGCTCTACAAAGAGTGCCGGCCAAATCACCTCCAGAGTTCCAGAATGGGGGGAGTGGAGTGAGGGGAAAGGTGCATTAAGAGGGAGGATGAGGAGCAAGAGGGGAATTGGGGCTAAGAAGAGGAAGAAGGGGAGGAAAGAAGAGGGGAGTGGGGGGGGAGCGGAGGGAGGGAGGAGGAGGAGGAGGAAGTGATGGAGGAGGAGGAGGAGGAGAAGGAGGAGGGAGGGAGGGAGGGAGGGAGGCAGGCAGGGAGGGAGGGAGGGAGGGAGTGAGGGAGGAGGAAGTCCAGGGAAAAGGGCTCCGAAGTAAGCAAGAGAAAAGTAGGAAGACAGGGGAAGGAAAACAAAGAAATGGAGGAGGAGGGAAAAGATGGTGAGAGAGTCAAAGAACAGGAAAAGGAGGAGGAGTGAAATGGGAATTGAAAGAGAGGGAATTAGGGGAGAGGTCATTATGCAAGTGAGGGACGAGGAAGAAGGAAAAAGAGAAACGAGGGAAAGAGGAGAAGGAGAGAGAGAGAGAGATAAGTAAATTCAGAGGGAGGTAAAAGGGCGCTGGGAAAGGAATGATGTAAGAGGAAGATAATAGCAGAGATAGAGAGAAAAGGCGAGAAGCAATGAGGAGGATGGGGAGGAGATGAGAGGAGGAGGAGGAGGAGGAGGGAAGAAGAGGAGGGGAGGAGGAGGAGGAGGTTAAAACAGAAAACGAAGAAGAAAAAAATCTAAGAAAAGAGGAGGAGGGGGGAAGGGAATTAGGACAATGAAACGAAGAATAGGAGGAAGGAGAAGCAGAACGAAAAGGAAGAGCAAGAAAAAGAATAATCACTGAGAGAAGGAAGATTAGGAAGAGAATGGAAAGGAAGAAGAAAGAGAAAACGAGGAATGGAAGCAAGAAGACAAAAGAAACACGGAAAGAAGAAGGAAAAGGGGGGGAAGAAGAAATCGAAAAAGAGACCACCAAGAGAAGGAAGAGAAGAAGGAGAGAAGAGTAGGAAGAGTAGGAGGAGGAGGAGGAGGAGTAGGAAGAGGAGGAGGAGGAGGAGGAGGAGGAGGGAGGGAAGGAGTGAGGGAGGGAGGGAGGAGTAGGAGGAGTAGTAGTAGTAGGAGGAGGAGGATGAGAAGGAGGAGGAGAAGGAAGCAACGTGCTGGTGACGCTGAGGATGCTGAATAGTCCGCTGATTAAAGGGATGACACGGCTGAGATCGTGAAAGGCTTGGCGGTGCGGTGGGCGGCGGTGGTGCCCTGCTCTCCAAAGGGCGCCTGTGTCTGTGAGGCCGAGGTT
>NC_051387.1:57559647-57564647 GCF_015228065.2 Penaeus monodon
CCTCTCCCTTTTCTCTTGATACCTCATTTTCAGTAAATCTAGTTTTTGCAGTGTGGGTTTTTCTACCATAGTATCAACACGGAAGAGTGTTTTACCATTCATATATATATATATATATATATATATATATATATATATATATATATATGTATATATTCTTCTTTTAACGGTAGGTTCATGTCTGAGCCGCCGTGGTCACAGCATGATACTTCATTGTAGTTTTCATGTTGTGATGCTCTTGGAGTGAGTACGTGGTAGGGTCCCCAGTTCCTTTCCACGGAGAGTGCCGGTGGTACCTTTTAGGTAATATTCTCTCTATTTATCCGGGCTTGGGACCAGCACTGACTTGGGCTGGCTTGCCCCACAGTGGCTAGGTAGGCAATCGAGGTGAAGTTCCTTGCCCAAGGGAACAACGCGGCGGCCGGTGACTCGAACCCTGAACTCAGATTGCCGTCGTGACAGTCTTGAGTCCGACGCTCTAACCATTCGGCCACCGGGCCTACGATTAATCTTCAATATTTTTTTTAGATATATAGAGCTATTCATTGCTTCCCGTGTTTATTATATCGAGTTATACCATCTACTATTTAACGCCACTGACTTACTGCTTGGCACACCTTTCTTCTCTTTCATGTCTAGTTCCTTCCCAAGGAACCCGACGCCTCTTCAACCTAATTCAATTACGTACATACAGTACTTATCGACAGCTCAACATACAATACCGCGCCCAATATACATACACACTATAAACACACAGACAATACAAACTATACAATATATATATATATACATACATACTATATATATATATATATATATATATATATATATATATATATATATATATGTATATATATTTATATATATGCATATAGATGTATAGATATATGTATGTAGATACATAAATACATAATATTATATAACAAATAAGTAATCAATATGACAAATCTGTAACTTCACTTTTTCGACAAGCGTTACTCTGCTGTATCTTTCATTGTGATTCCTCTTCTAACTCACGATACATAGAGATTTGAATACATATTAATAATCTATCTGTTTCTCTTTACGTTTACTATACAACACAACACATCCACACAGCAGACTACAATCATCAACAACACACATAATACAACAACAAAAATACAACAAAAATGATATATATTCTTAATATATAGATACTACTATATCAGAAAAAAAAGACTAAAATTATATAAATCAAAAATAAAAAATAATATAAAAAGGTAATATATATATACATATGATTAGATTAGTAAATACATAAATCACATAAATAAGGATAAAAATATTAAGTAAATTCAAATATTGACAAATGCTGTAAATATCACTTTTTAACGAACAAAGAACGATTGGATATGGGAAAGAAATGATAATTTTCATTGTGAATTCGCTCATTCTAAGCTGCAGATTAATGAGAGATTTGAATACATTATTTTTTATTAATTTTATCTGTTTCTTTTGTTTATTTGTTCACATATTTATGTATCTATTCCTCTATTCTATTTGCAGATTTATTTATATTTTTTTCTTAAATAACACTATATATAATACATAAAAATTACAGAAAAAATGATGCTTATTTCTTAATATAGTAGGAACTACAGATCAGAAAAACAAAGACGAAAATGGGCTAGTAAACAAAAACAAAAACAAAAAAAAGGACAAACAATTGATTGACTTAGTAAATCAACCAATAAATCACAAAATGAAAGAAGGGAAAAGAACAGACCACAACCTAACACCAGTAAGCCTATATGACACCAGACACCGTGTAGGGAGATAAGCGATTCTAGCCTCTATTCCAGGACGACCCAAACGTCCCTCTTCCCAGTGCAATTAAGATTCGAGACGCCTTCCCAAAGTCAAACAACACCTTGCTGTTACAAAGATTATTCTCCCGAGAGACAAAGGTCTTAAGTCTCTTTACTCCGTCGTAAGATATTCGCACTTGTAAGTTTACGTCATAGGGGCGAGATTTGCATATGTTATTTCCGTGGCAAAGACCCCTTATGGCTACCCAGCGTTTACCTTTACCTCTACAATTTGTCATACGACCCGCTAGATCCTCGACACGGGCACTTAATATTAATTTCTAGCCGTTTTTTCTTTTTTCTTTCGAGTTTCTATGTAAAATTTCTTGTCTATAATCTTCGAGGTTCGTGTGTGTATGTTGGTGTGTAAGATATAGATAGATGGATGGATAGATAGATAAATATATTTTGTACAGCTAGATATAGATAGATAGATAGCCAGAGAGGGAGAGGGAGAGGAAGAGCGAGAGCGAAAGAGAGAGAGAGAGAGAGAGAGAGAGAGAGAGAGAGAGAGAGAGAGAGAGAGAGAGAGAGAGAGAGAGAGAGAGAGAGAGAGAGAGAGAGAGAGCGAGTGAGTGAGAGAGGGAGAGAGAGAGAGAGCGAGAGCGAGAGAGTGAAAGAGGGAGAGAGAGAGATAGAGAGAGAGAGAGAAATTCCCATATAAAGGATATTGTCAGTAATAATAATAATAATGATAGTAATAACAACAATAGCAATAATAATGAGAATGAGAATAACGATGATAATAGTAGAAATAATAAAAAAATATTGTGATAATTCATCAGGCGTTATTGTGTCCTACGATATCCTATTGTTAGCAGGGGCTCTGGCAAAGCTAAGAAGCTTATGGTATTTTCCGTTGTTGTTGAAATTAGGGTTTAGTGATAAAGATGAGAGAAGAGAGAGAGAGAGAGAGGAATGGATCAAAAAGAGAGGAAGAGAAGGAGGAACAAGTCAGAAAAGGAGGGAAAGAGAAAAGGGGAGACAGAAGAAACAGGAGAGTGAACAAAAAAGGGAAGACATGAAGAAGGGAAAGATGGGATGAAGGAAGGGAGGAAACGAAATAGATAGATAGATAGATAGATAGATAGAGAAAGAGAGAAAAGAGAGAGAGAGAGGGGAGGGGGAGAAATAGAAATAGAAAGAAAAAGAGACAGAAAGACAGACAGTGACAGGGGCAGACAGATACACACACACACACACACACACACACACACACACACACAAACACACACACACACACACACACACACACACACACAAATAACAGTATTCGTCCGCAAACGACAGATATCAACAAGATTTCAAAACAGCAGTATATCAGATGCAGTAGAAAGCAGATGACGAGGCTACACATCACGGAGGAATTCATGTTGGCGGTAAACATGCGAAACAACATACTGAGTTATGCCTAATCGTAAGAAGACTGAATAATAAGTCAATCACACTCGTTTCATTTGGTCAACTATCTATCCTACAAAAAAAAAAACACTGAAAAATATGAAGATATTGGTATACGTTAGTGCGCAGTGATATATCGAAAACTTTTTTTTTGTGAACAAAACATTGGTTTGTTTATTTCGAATTGGTTCAGTCCACTCACCTAGTATTTGGTTGACCCAACTCTGTGACCTAGATATGCAAGTCCGTTACATGTCCTAGTGGTTCACAAAATTACCAACCTGGAACCTACCCTTATATTTGAGTATTCCTTGACTGCATGTAATGGGCCATATCGAAGGAGTGGCCCAAAAAGAGGGTAATAGCTAGCGTAGGAGAGGACGAGGACGCGCACGGAGTAAAAGAGTAGCAAATTCCTCTCAGGATAGCGGAATCTAGGTACACTCGCTTAAAGAAACATCTTCACTCGGGACTAGATGAAACCGTAACGATCGGAAAGGTTGGTACTGGTTTTCAAAGTTCGGAACAAGTGAAGCTTCACGATGTGTTCGAATAGTGTTTCGGAGTTGATATGGGTAAGGCCTCGTGTCATGGCAATGTTAGAATAGAGACCTCATAGACCATTTGTAGCGTCATAATTACGCTTTAATCTGAGGGACTATCAAAAGCCGAAGTATCAAGATCAGGTATTTCGAAGCCAACCGGTTCTCTGTGGATCCAGCGACACCAAGCAACTGGATCCGCAAGAGACAAGGCCAGAAGTGGGCGCCCTAGATGAAGGACGGAGGAAGATCAAATGAATGTCATTTAAAACTATAAATCAACGTGTTGTATGAAAGACAGAAATCAGGGCGCTTGCTCACATACGCGGGCGGGTGACGCGTGTGTGCATGGATGTATCCACGCACTCGCATGCGGCGATTGGTGTGTGTACTTGCACTGATCTGATATATATTTTATGGGCCGCGGTGGCCGAATGGTTAGAGCGTCGGACTTAAGACTGTCACGACGGTAATCTGAGTTCGAGGGTTCGAGTCACCGGCCGGCGCGTTGTTTCCCTTGGGCAAGGAACTTCACCTCGATTGCCTACCTAGCCACTGGGTGGCCAAGCCAGCCCAAGTCAGTGCCGGGTAAATAGAGATGGTGACTCGATAAAAAAAAACACCGGGCGGAAGGTAATGGCAAACCACCGCTCTAAATTGCCAAGAAAAATCATGGAAGCCCATGATCGTCAAGGCCGCGGTGGCCGAATGGTTAGAGAATCGGACTCAAGACTGTCACGACGGCAATCTGAGTTCGAGGGTTCGAGTCACAGGCCGGCGCGTTGTTCCCTTGGGCAAAGGAACTTCACCTCGATTGCCTACCTAGCTACTTGGTGGCCAAGCCAGCCCAAGTCAGTGCTGGTCCCAAGCCCGGATAAAATAGAGAGAATGATTACCTAAAAGGTAACACCGGCACTCTCCGTGGAAAGGAACTGGGGACCCTACCACGTACTCACTCCAAGAGCATCACAACATGAAAACTACAATTAAGTATCATGCTGTGACCACGGCGGCTCAGACATGAACCTACCGTTAAAAGAAGAAGAATGAAAGACAGATAGGAAGCTTGCATTGAAGTGCATGAATATTATGAGTAAATTAAAATAATTTGATTCTTAGTGGCCAGACCCCTCACGTATATATATATATATATATATATATATATATATATATATATATGTATATATATATATATATATATATATATATATATATATATATATATATA
>NC_051387.1:57569647-57574647 GCF_015228065.2 Penaeus monodon
CATTACGTCACAGAAGTTGGATCCTGTATCTAATTTCAAGGGACAAAATACCTGGCATCTCTTTCAACAAAGTTTAGCGAGTTCGCAGTTCGTTCTATTTGCTGGTTAGTTCAACATCGATGAAGTGGGAGGGGATGTAGTGAAATGAGGTGCAGTTGGTATTGGTAATGTTACTGCGTTAGAATTTCTCCGAGAACCAGTAAGATATATTATTGTGGACAAACCTTTAAGTATTTGGAGTTGCATTAAGATATATATTTGGTTTTCGGACTGATGCTTATTCATGAATATATATATATCTATAATTAGTTTTAATGATAATGAACGATATATTTTCGAGATCATTTATATTCTCATATTTAGTGTAGAGGTATTTTCACTTCTTTCAGACTGTTTAATCTGGCTCCACCTACTCCTCCCTCGCTCCCTCTTCTCGGCAAGGAAATGGTTCCCCTCTGTTATATAACAGCTAACCCTTTTCCACGACTAACAAAGTCTAGCAAATCAGAACGAGATAATTAAACGTCACTGCATATTTGACACGTCAAAGAGAAAGGCCTCGAACCCTAATTAACAATGTCAGCAGCCTCACGTTTTCAGAAAAGTAGCCACGGAGGCCTTTCATCTCCTGTCAGGCAATTGTGTTTTGATGAACGTACTGCGAGCTCGATGGGACTGCTGAAGGAGATGCAGAGAGGCGGCAATTTCGCACTTGGTGGATGTAACTACTACGATATTCAGCATAGTTAAGACGCTTTTCAGTATATACAAAAGGAGATACGTTTATTATTACAGTGACAAAGACGATGCCGAAATGATTCCGCAGAGTTAAGACGCTTTTCACCAATTTAAAAGGAGATTGTTATTATGGCATTAATGCTTTTACTGATTATAATACAGCTCGTACTAGTCATAATATCAATATTTTCATGACCTTTATATGAAAACATGACTAGTTTTCCTTATGATAGTATTTTAGCTTTTATCATCGTTATTGCTATTACCCTTCCCCATCCATATTTACCAAAGAAACTACCTAAACAGAAAAAAAACACCTCGAATGCAGTACATGTTACAGCAGAGACTACTCTCATAGTCCACGAAAGAACGCTTGCAGAGAAAGGGAAAGTCTTTGTTGCGTCAAAACTTTTGTCCATTAAGAGAAAGAGGGACTTGGCTGGATGAACCTTTTCAAAGAAGAAATTACTCGCTTTGTCCTACTCGTGAACGCTTAGTTGTGTGTGTGTGTTTAGGCAAATGTAAAAAATGTTGCTTGTGGCTGTTACTCTTTCGTTCCTTCCAGGGATGTTAGAACCTTCGCGAGAAGAGGAGGAATGTAGTGTGAGTAGGGGAGTGAGTGAGAGAGAGGGAGAGGGAGAGGGGGAGGGAGAAGGAAAGGGAGAGGGAGAAAGGGAGGGAGAGAGATAGAGAGGGGGAGAGGGGAAGGGAGGGGGAGAGGGGAAGGGAGAGGGAGAGGGATAGAGAGGGGGAGGGGGAGACAGAGGGAGAGGGGAGGCAGAGGGAGAGGGAGAAAGAGAATGAGTGTGAGTCAGTGTGTGTGTGTGGGTGTGTGAATGAGAGAGAGAGAGAGAGAGAGAGAGAGAGAGAGAGAGAGAGAGAGAGAGAGAGAGAGAGAGAGAGAGAGAGAGAGAGAGAGAGAGAGAAACTGAAAGAAAGAAAGAGACAATAATCAATGGTAAAGTAATCTAAAATTATTATAAATTATTCGCCTGATACACATAGTTTTAGATCTTGGACCGAAGACGCTGTAACACTATGACTCACGAATTACCTTTAGAAAGGCCAACTGTTTGATAATTCACAATGTTCCACGCCGCCACGAATTCACACTGACCTTATCGCAGTCAATACCAATAAACTCACAGGAAATAGTGCAAAACTTCTATTTTGTATTTCCTTGCCTTTTTTTAAGCTGTTTTCATTGGACAAAAGAAAAGGCTTCAAAAATGAATCGCAGTTAGAGCTATATTTCGTCCATATCGGTATATTCATTGCCATTATCACTATGATAAGAGTTCGTCCTTAGTTAATGCGCTTTCGTAAACCCTACAAGTTCTAAGAAACATGAAAAGGATCGATTTCCTTCATATTTCTACTAAAAGGGGAGTGAGTTTAGTTATATTCAAAACGCCGGTGCCATAAAAGCTTCACTTTTCAGAAAAATACATATCGGTGCAATGTGATATTGAATTTGGAAATAGAGAAGTAAAATCGTCTTAGTGATAGTAAATTACTTTTTAAAAAGTATTACCCCTGCTTATACATCTAAGAGGATGCACTTGCTTGGCAATTTCAAGCAAGAACATTTCTCTTGCATGAACCTTAGTGAGAATAAAAGAGAGTGTTTTCTTTCTTCTTCTTCTTCTTCTTCTTCTTCTTCTTCTTCTTCTTCTTCTTCTTCTTCTTCTTCTTCTTCTTCTTCTTCTTCTTCCTCTTCTTCTTCCTCTTCTTCTTTTTCTTTTTCTTCTTCTTCTTCTTCTTCTTCTTCTTCTTTTATTTCTTCTTCTCTTTATATTTGTTTACTTCTTTAACATGATTTGCCTGCATTTACTGTAGAGAGAAAATATCGGTGAATATAAGAATTCTTATCTGAAAATAACACTTCTACAATGGACAGAAACCATATAGGTCTCACGATATATATTTTTTTCAGAGTACTGTATTTTCAGGGCACAGTGTGTTCAGGGTACATTGTTTTCAGGGCACAGTATTTTCAGGGTACAGTGTTATCAGGGCACAGTGTGTTCAAGGTACATTCTGTTCAAGGTACAGTGTTTCCGGGGCACAGTGTGTTCAGGGCACAGTGTGTTCAGGGTACAGTGTGATCAGGGTACAGTGTTTTCAGGGTACAATGTATTCAGGGTACAATGTTTTAAGGATTTTAAGGGAACAATGCTCTCAAGATACAGTGTATTCAGGGTACAGTGTCTTCAGGGTAGGATGTTCTCCGCGTAGAGTGATCTCCGAACAGGATGTTCCCCGGACAAGGTGTTCTCCGGATAGAGATTTCCCCGATTATTGTGTTCTCGTCCTCTGCGAGTAGAGTGTTCTTTTTCGGCGTCTAGTGTTCTCTTGTTCTCCGGGCAGAGCGTCCCCCCTCTGAAGCAAGGAAGAAACCCCCCCGACGCAGCAGATGCCACCCACTCCAGCCGTCCAATCTCACTTATTCTCTCTCCTCCAGATTGCGCTCTTGTAATTTGCTTGCGTAATGGCCTAGTCGGTAGGCGTTGCGAGGATCGTCAGCTCTCTGGGAACTGTGCTCTTTGGCTGAGTGGATCGGGGGCGGAGGAGGTTGGGGGTGGGGGTGGAGGAGGGAGGTGGGGAGGGAGGTTGAGGAGGGAGGTGGAGGTGGGAGGTTGGGGGTGGGGGTGGAGGAGGGAGGTGGGGAGGGAGGTGGAGGAGGGAGGTGGAGGTGAGAGGTTGGGGGTGGGGGTGGAGGAGGGAGGTGGGGAGGGAGGTGGGGTGGGAGGTTGGGGGTGGGGGTGGAGGGAGGTGGGACGGAGGTTGGGAAGGTGGGAAAGGGATTTGGGAGAGACACGGATGTGGGGAGGAGAGGGGAAAGGTGGGGAGAAACGGAGAGGGGGAGGGATGGGACGGAGGTGGAAGAGGGGGGGAATGGGAAGGGAAGTATGCTGTTCTGGTCTCTCTAGTAGTCCTCCCTCTACTACCCCACCCTTCCTCTCCTACACCCAGCCACCTCTCCACCCCTCCTCCCCTCCACCTCTGCCCCCTCTCCACCCCTCCACCTCTCCACCTCTCCCCCCTCCACCTAACCACCTCTCCACCCCTCCACCCTTCCTCCCCTCCACCTCTCCCCACTACACCTAACCACCTCTCCCCCTCCACCTCTCCTCCCTTGCTCCCCTCCACCTCTCCACCTCTCCTCCCCTCCACCTCTGCCCCCTCCACCTAACCACCTCTCCTCCCCTCCACCTCTGCCCCCTCCACCTCTCCACCTCTCCCCCCTCCACCTCTGCCCCCTCCACCTCTCCACCTCTCCTCCCCTCCACCTCTGCCCCCTCCACCTCTCCACCTCTCCTCCCCTCCACCTCTGCCCCCTCCACCTCTCCACCTCTCCTCCCCTCCACCTCTGCCCCCTCCACCTCTCCACCTCTCCTCCCCTCCACCTCTGCCCCCTCCACCTCTCCACCTCTCCTCCCCTCCACCTCTGCCCCCTCCACCTAACCACCTCTCCCCCCTCCACCTCTGCCCCCTCCACCTAACCACCTCTCCCCCTCCACCTCTGCCCCTCCACCTAACCACCTCTCCCCCCACCTTCCTCCTTGCTCCCCTCCACCCCTCCACCTCTCCCCCCTCCACCCAACCACCTCTCCACCCTTTCTCCCCTTCTCCCCTCGACCCCCCACCCTTCCCCTCGCTCCATTGTTTCCTGTGGTGGTGCGTTTTCCCACGATTCAATCATTTGATGCTGTGTTCCCCTCATCCCGCCTATTTTGCTATTGGAATTTATTTTACGTTTTGTTCGTTTTTCCGCTTTTTCGTTTTTTTTCGTTTTTGTTTTCGTTTTATTCGTTTTTTCCTTGTTTTTTTTTTGTCTTTAATTCCTAAATTATTGGGGATTGTTATTTTCTTTACTGCTGTTGTGTTTATTTATCAGTTTTGTATTATTATTTTTATTTTGGGAGGTGATTAAATCGTTAACGAAAAAGGTGATTAATAAGATTTCATACCTGATAACGAGGTAATGACTGTTATATCGAGTTATTGTGTTATTCTGATAATATAATTTCTTTTGTTCAATTAACTTCTTTATTCTCCCTCTCGCTCACACATCGGTGAACGTCGTGTGTGTGTGTGTGTGTGTGTGTGTGTGTGTGTGTGTGTGTGTGTGTGCGTGTGTGTGTGTGTGTGTGTGTGTGTGTGTGTGTGTGTTTGTGTGTGACTGTAGAAGAATGAGCGAGATAGACAGATAGATAGATAGATAGACAGCTAGATACATAGATGGATAGAGAGAGAGA
>NC_051387.1:57589647-57592147 GCF_015228065.2 Penaeus monodon
TTAGATATTTCATTCTGCCTCTTCCTACTCTGCTCTGTTGTATATTATTTACTGTTTTTTCTTCTCCACACTAGAACCCCCCCCCTCCCCCACACACACATTAAGAAAATAATGATAAAAAATGAAAAATAAAATAAAAAATAAGATTACTATCTCTCAGAATATCAAACGAGGCATATTTCACTCTCGTTTTTCCTACTTTGTATCATTTTATATATTTTCTGTTAACTTTTGATCACAATAAGCCAAGAAAAAAAGAAAAGTAAAAAAGGTCGCATTTCCATGTCTCAAATATCAAAAGATATAGATATTTAACTCCAGTTCTTCCTAAGTTGTTTCATTTCATATTTTTTGCAATTAATATTTCACCAGCAAGAGATAAAAAAAAAGAAAAAAAGGAAACGAAAAGAAAGAAAAAATCACATTTCCATGTCTCAAACTTCAAAAGAGACTTCACTTTGCCTCCTCTTACTTTCCTCTTGTTTATATATTTTCAGTTAATGTTTCAACCAACTATAGACCCAATAAACAAACAAATAAATAAATAAACAAAGAATAGAAACGAGAAAAAAAGAAAAAGGTCACATTTCTATGTCTCAAAACATCATACGAGACACAGAGACTTCACCATTCCCCTTCATAGTTTTCACCAAAGTATTTACTAAACTTTTCAGTATTTTCAGTATTTTTCTCATTATTATCATTTTCCACCACAACAGATGTTACATTTCTATCTCTCATTACACGAGACAGACATTTCGCTGGTTCTTCCAACTTTGCCTTTTGTCACTTTTTACCTGAGCATTATTTTAGTTAACATTTCACCAGACATATTTTAGTTCACTTTTCACCAGTATTTTTTTGTTGATATTACGCCACAATAGGCCTAAAGAAAGAAGAAAAAAGAAAACGAGAGAGAAAAAAGTCACACTTCTATCAGAACATCAAACAAGACACAAATATTTCACTTCCTAGTTTGCTCTGTTTCATTTTTTGAAGCAGACGTTTCAACGCAGTATTATTTTATTTAACAGTATTGTTTGACTTAACATTTAACCAGGATTGTTTTATCTAACTTTACACCATTATCATTTTAATTAACATTTCGCCATTATCATTTTAATTAACATTTCACCAGGATTATTTTATCTAACTTTTAACTTAATTTAACTTTAACTTTTACCACCAATAAGAGTTTTGTTTAGTTTACCCAGTATTATTTTCATCAACTTTTCACCAGTAATATATTAGTAACATTTTACCAGTATTTTGTCACGCAACTTTTCACCAGCATTTTTTCTCTCTGAGATTATCAAACGAGACACAAATATTTGTCTCTGGTTCTTCTTTTCTTTCCTTTTAACTCAACTTCCGCAGTCCTTTGTTATCGGTTTCAATCACCCTGTTGACTTAATGAAAGTGCTTGCTTGCCTGCCTGCCTTGCACTCACTCTGGACGGGTTTGTAGCCTTGTAATAATTCCATGGAAACTTGCTTCATGCTTGTCCATTAAGTGAGAAAGAAAGTTGGCTTCTTGATTAAGGTTTCAGTAATTTTTTGTTTTTATTATTATTATTATTTTTTTTTCTTAGTGGACTGAATGTGATTTTTTATTGATATAATAGTTTGTATATTTTGCATGCGTGTGAAACTGTCTCGGATATATATATATATATATATATATATATATATATATATATATATATATATATATATATATATATATATATATATATCTTTGATTGTCATTACGGATATGTATATCACGATTCATTATCGTTGTTTTTTTATCTGGTGTTTATATATGCTGAAAACGTTATCAATATCATTTTATGTGTTATCCTTCGTATATTCTCCCCCCCCCCCCTCTCTCTCTCTCTCTCTCTCTCTCTCTCTCTCTCTATGAAATATGAAAATTTTTTTAAGTCAAATTTACGAACAAAATCAAGAATTACATTGCACGAAACCGCGTGGGGTAACATTGACCAAAATGTCCATTAATATCTCTCACAGCATTACAATCTCGTAATGGCCAATAATTTTCCGTATCGTAGACTTTCTCACATTAACAGGTCACGAACATGATTTATATAGTGTAAGGGAGGGAGCAATAACCCTCCTCGAGTCTGTATTTCTCTTTCTCTCTCTCTCTCTCTCTCTCTCTCTCTCTCTCTCTCTCTCTCTCTCTCTCTCTCTCTCTCTCTCTCTCTCTCTCTCTCTCTCTCTCTCTCTCTCTCTCTCTCTCTCTCTCTCTCTCTCTCTCTCCCTCACTCCCTCTCTCCCTCTCTCTCCCCCCCTCTCTCTCTCTCTCTCCCTCTCTCCCTCTCTCACTCCCTTCCCTCTCTCCTCCACCGCACTCCCTCTCCCTTTCTCCTGCTCTCTTCCCTCTCTCTCTCCCACCACCCAACTCTCCCACACTTTCACTTCCTCTCTCCCTCCTCCCTCCCCCATTCTTCCCCACCCTCTCGACCCCCTCTATCGACACTGCCATAGAGAGGGGA
>NC_051387.1:57594647-57599647 GCF_015228065.2 Penaeus monodon
ATCCACCTGACAACCATTCCCTCTCCTATCTTTTCTGTGTGTATGTATGTCCGTGTGTCTGTGTATGTACGCATGTGTGTATGTGTACGATGCATCTGCAAATGAGTGCGTATGATATTCCCCTGTCGTATCCCTTAGAGTTAATTATATGCACACAACACGTTGGAATGACTGAAATTCCACGGGGTATACATACATCTGACTCATAATAAGAAAAACGTACATGCCAGATGCCAACATCTGTTTAACGTAATATGAAAAGTACACAGTGCAATTGAATGTATATGTGTATATTCATCTGCAAGTAAGTTTGCAAGTATCTGTATTTAAGAGAGAGAGAGAGAGAGAGAGAGAGAGAGAGAGAGAGAGAGAGAGAGAGAGAGAGAGAGAGAGAGAGAGAGAGAGAGAGAGAGAGAGAGAGAGAGAGAGAGAGAGAGAGAGAGAGAGAGAGAGAGAGACATTAGACATTAGAAATTAAATAATGTTTTTTTTTTGTGATTTCCCCCTCATCTCCCTCCTTCCGCCCTCGTTATTCTCTCTCTGCTTTAGTCACTGATATATTCTGCTTCTCGGACATTCTTTTTTGTATCTTTTCGTAGTTATAATTCGGGGAGATTTGTTTTCAAAATCAGGTTTCAGTGGAAAGTTTCTTAGTAAGTCTGTAAAGGGAAATGGCGGCGCCATTCGCAATATTCACTTTTTTTTCTCTCTTTCTGCTTGTTGAAAACGTTTTCTTTATGCGAAAACTTTAGATACTTATTTAATCATCTTTAAACGTCTGGGTACAGTGATGAAAGCCTTATACTAATTTTTGTATGTTTTATTTTTCTCTTTTTCGCTTGGTCAACAAAATAGCTCCGTGGCAGAAAAAAAATTATGATGAAAAACATTTCTTCAGATTTTTTGTTTGCTTTTAAAATTTCACGCTTTTTCATAAGTATTAAGAAATTTAGGTTGCTAATTTCCGTCTTCCGTTTTACATTAAATAGTTTTTCCCTATATGTTGATTATGTAATTCATAAAGTAATAAAAATCGCGCCACTCACGAATGCTGAGGGCAGCATGAGTAAAATTCGTTACACGTCTGTCGTGCATCCCTCTCGTCTTGCATTCTTGTGTTGGCACTCGTACAGGCAAGACGCGCTACCCGACTGTCCGCAGAATCCGTCGCTCTTGCTGATCAGAGATTGCAAGCAAGATATTTAGAAAGCTCGCTTACATGGATAGGCTTAGTCGCGAGAGGCTGGTGCTCGGTCTCGAGCGAGCCAACAAGGGCCTTGAGAAGAAGCTCGGCTTCGAGGTCGCCATGATCCCTGCCGTCGCCGACGAGCTACTTCGTCTGCAGGACGGCCAGGGAGTCGAGCTGAAGTCGGCCGACATCCTTTCTCTGAGGAAGGATTTCGGAGTGGACCAAGACTAGGACTCTCTGTTGTGGGCTGCCCTTCGCGTCCTAGAGATCCTTTAGACGCACGGCCGTAAGGATTCCACTCTCTCCTGTAACTCGGAGGAGAACAGTGACAGCTGCAGCGAGGAGAAAGCTGAACTTTGTGCGAAAAGGACGCTCTGCGCCGCCCCTGTACCGTGTAGAAGACGGAGTACAACGAGGACGCCACGTACGGCTTCGTGGTGATCCAAGGCGACCACCACACCTTGGCCATGGGCACGCTGGCCTCCCTCGAGGTGAAGTTCGACAAGAGCTTCGGCGTGGCCAACAGGCACGGGTGTGTGGGGCGGCCAGTCCCAGAACCGCTTCGCCAGACTAGTGGATGAGAGCCGCCTGAACCACCTGAAGGCGGTGTACGATCGCATGGAGAGGACGAGAGGAAGGAGCAGGAGGAGCAGGAGAAGGAGAAGGCGGGAGAGGGAGGAGGAGAAGGAGAGGAAGTAGAAAGAGATGGAGGAGAGGAAGAAGCGAGGGAAAGACAAGAAGAAGCTCGGAGGGAAGGGCAAGTCCAAGAACCACCAGTAAGCAAGTCCTTCCGGTTTGTACACATAAACTAAATAAATAGATAAGAAAGACGAACAAAAAATAAAACAAAAGTAAAGTATATGTATACATACGTGTGTGTCAATATATATGCGTGTACGTGTGTTCGATAGTGTATGTGTATGCGCTCGCGTGCGTGCGTGTGTGTGTGTGTGTGTGTATTTGTGTGTGTGTGTGTGTGTGTGTTTGGGTGTGTGTGTGTGTGTGTGTGTGTGTGTGTGTGTGTGTGTGTGTGTGTGTTGTGTGTTGTGTGTGTGTGTGTTGTGTGTGTGTGTGTGTGTGGTGTGTGTGTGTGTGTGTGTGTGTGTGTGTGTGTGTGTGTGTGCGTATTAATACCAAGAAAGTATGTATGTGAATGTAAAACATCAGGAAAGTGTATGTATGTTTGAGTGTGTGCATACAAGCATGCACGCACACACAGATAAATAGATAGATAAACAGATAGATATAGCTACACATATAGATATAACATAACAAACAGATAATAATAAAAAAAAAAAATCGTACGAATCGTCCGAAACAAAGAAAAAAAAAAAAAAAAAAAAAGAGTCCCTTTTTTCCTTAATCAAGCGCCAGTCTTCACTCACACAACACAAGCTACACCGGAAAATTATATTACGTAATCCATCTATTCTACGGTGGACGACATCTCCACCGCGACCAAAAAGGGGGAATGGAAATTCTGGTCCAGGAAACTAAGTGGCAGAGCGGGACGAGGGGTGAGGAAAAAAGAGGGAGAAAGTTTCCGTCTATCTCCAGTGAAGGAAACTAGATTAAAGATGAGGGTCGATGGAGAAAGCGGATATCTGCACGGGCGGATATGGAAGGAGGCGTGGTCTGTGCCTCTGTGTATACGGTGGTATACGGTTGGATATGTGTGTGTGGTGTGTTGTAGTGTGAGGGTGTGGTTATGTGTATATGTAAATCGGTGTTCTGAGAAGTATTTATATATTCCTGCATATGGGTGTGGGTGGGTTGGTGGGTGGGTGGGTGGGTGTGAATGTGTGGATGTAGATGTGTGTGTGTATGTGTGTGTGTGTGCATGTGTGTGTGTGTGTGTGTGTGTGTGTGTGTGTGTGTGTGTGTGTGTGTGTGTGTGTGTGTGTGTGTGTGTGTTTGTGTTTGTGATTGGAAATACAAATTGATAAAAAAAAAGATAATCATACATTTCTTCATTCCTCATACATGAAATAAATATATTCATTTACTGCGATATATGAATTTGAATAACGATAATACTTTCTTTCAAACGAAGGCGCCAAAACTCCCCTATCTGATTTTTAATCAACTAAGTATCTCCATGAATCTCCAAATATGCAATGATATTACTTGATACCAAATGTCCTCACTTTCTCTTACTGGGATCACACCTTTTAAAAATAACCTTTCATATGACAGCATAAAGTTCGTAAAGTATCGCATCGCATATTTCAAATACTTGAAAATATGTCTCGCATTCTTTTCAATTTCCGCTCATAATTCATTCTGTAATATCCTCATATCTTCTCATGGTGGAAAACGTGCAAGATGTAGGCTGGTGTGTTCTCTGCTCCTCACCGAATAAGTTTTAAAGTAAGATCACACGACGTAAGATTAGGTTACTTACGTTACTTGTATTTCCTCAAGGTTCAAATCGTAGGTAAAAATCATACCTGGTAAAATCCCCGGACGATATATCTCACGGGCTCTATTTATAAATCTGATTTCATGATTTAAAGCTCATCTAACTCTCTCTGGTCTCTCCCTTGAGTTCTTGAGAATCGGGTAAGGTAGTGATGACGATTAAATTCCAGGTGTTTAGGATTGACCCCGGGAATGTTTTGAGAATGGTTACGCGGGTTTAGTCGGACGGGTGTTACACGGTGAGAGAGAGAGAGAGAGAGAGAGAGAGAGAGGAGAGAGAGAAGAGAAAGAGAGAGAGAAGGAGAGAGAGAGAGAGAGAGAGAGAGAGAGAGAGGAGAGAGAGAGAGAGAAGAGAGAGAGAGAGAGAGAGAGAGGGAGAGAGAGAGAGAGAGAGAGAGAGAGAGAGAGAGAGAGAGAGAGAGAGAGAGAGAGAGAGAGAGAGAGAGAGAGAGAGAGAGAGAGAGAGAGAGATAGAACGATTATTGATAGAAATAAGAAAGAAAGATCAGATTTAGAACCTTTTTGAAGGGGATCTGAGATCTTAGAAATGGATAAGGACTGTACATTTCGTCAACCACGTAACGTAAGAAGAGTATTTGCGAAACCTCTTTCAATGCATCTGACCAATAAATCTTTAAGTCTTTAGAAAATAAAAATATTACCAGCAGGCTACACTGACATGCGGAAATGACAATGCTACAATTTGTGTAGAAAAAAAAAATCCACTGATTTTACCAGACTTATCAATTTCCATTGAGGTTTGGTACGAGTATTTATCGGAGAATGACAGACGAAAAATAGTTGATTAATTTGGTAGTGATCTGGGAAAGTGGTTTTGTATTGGGAAAATGTAAAAATAATTCAAGATTATATCTGTGGTTAATTTTTTGTTGTTGTTGTTGTAGATTAAGGTTGAAAGGAGCAGATTGCGGGTACATTCTGAGGTAGAGGACGGTAGACTATGGGTAGATTTGTACTAGAAAGGGGAAAGATGTTTCGGTAGATTAAGGTTGGCGACCGTGGATCATACTGGGTGAATTGGGAGTAGATTAAATCAGGACTGAGGTGTGATTTAGACAAATTTCTCAAGTAGATAACTGGGCAACTGGCTTGTATTCTCTAAGGCCTCTCTAGTTTCCGCCTAGTAGTTACAATACTATTTTTTTCTAACATCTTCAGCCGAATTTCATAAATCTCCTTTTCTGCTTTCTAATTGATAATTGAAATCCTGTAATACTGTTTTGCTTTTGATAACTCCCAAGACTTTCTAATTCACTTGTTTTGTATTTGTTGACTTTCCAGATTCCTTGATCTTCTTTACAATAGAGCCAATTTTCTTCTTGACTCTTTCTCCTCGACTTTCTTTTATTTTTCTTTCTTAATCTCTCGA
>NC_051387.1:57612147-57614647 GCF_015228065.2 Penaeus monodon
GTTAGAGGGCTTTAGCATGGGCGTCGTGGGCGCATCATCTGTTATAGCAGGGGTTGTCTATGCCTCCTAAGATGTTCCCTCGGCCGCCCGCGCTCAGGACAGGTCCCCCCGCCCCCCCGCCCATGCCTCCCAGGACGCTGCCGCCCGCGCCTCCGCTGCCGGTGCTGGAGGACACGACGCGGACGCCCTCGGCCCCGTGGCGGTGGTGGTGGTGGTGGTGGTGGTGAGGGTGCTGCTCGCTCTCGCCCTCGACCTCCTCCTCCTCCTCCTCCATGTCCTTCTTCGAGGCCGACCTCGTCCTCGGGAACGTCTTCGTTTCTCCTTCTCATCTCCTCTTCCTCTTCCTCCTCCTCCTCGTCCTCTTCCTCCTCTTCCTCGCCGATGTCCTCCTCGATGATGACGTCCTCCCCAGGCACCCGGGTCGTCCTCCTCCGCCCCCCGCCGCCGCCGCCGCCGCCGCCGGGCACGAGGGCCTTGCGGTCGTTGTAGGGGTCGTCGCCGATGGCCGCGATGCTGTACAATTCGTCGCCGCCGATGGACAGGTCCGCGGCCAGCTCCGTGTCGTACCTGAGATAAGGGGAGGCTTGGCGTGAGCTGAGGAGAGGGAGTCGGAGGGAATGAGCGAAGGAGTGTATGTATGCACACGCACGCACGCACGCACGTACACACAAACACACACACCACACACACACACACACACACACACACACACACACACACACACACACACACACACACAGACACTCATACTCACTTATATAAGAGGTGTGTAGATAGACGATAGTAAGAAAATCGGATATAAAGATAAAAGAAAAGAAAAGAAAAAATGGAATAAGGAATTTTATGGTTTTTTTTTCATGAGTAAAGGCTTTACTTTGTGTTCAGACAAAAAAATTGATTTGATAATTACTCCTTAATTCAAATGTAGTGAAAGCATGCAACAAAAAACAATTCTATCTGCATATGTACAACAGATATAAAATTATCATAAACCTCCCAAAATTACGATTCTTTAATCACCTGAAACCAGAAGTCCGCCCACCATTGCTCAGAGAGGCCACGCCCACTCCTGCCACGCCTATCTGGGGCTCGTCATGAAGTCTCCTTCCATACTTACCAGGTGTCAAGGCTTGGCTGAACCTGCAGGGAAATTAAGGGGAAGGATTAGGGTTCTGAATGTAGGCCTATGTGTGTGTGTGTGTGTGTGTGTGTGTGTGTGTGTTTGTTTGTTTGTGTGTGTGTGTGTGTGTTGTTTTTTTTTGTGTGTGTGTGTGTATGTGCGTGTGTTTGTTTGTTTGTGTGTGTGTGTGTGTGTTTGTTTGTTTGTTTATTTGTGTTTGTGTGTGTGTGAGTTTGTACGTGCGTGTATGTGTGCATTGATATTCTAATGCTAATAAAATATGATCATAATTGTAATAAATATTGTGATAATCGCCATCATGACTGTAATCACATCTGCTGAAATGTACCGTCCACATAGAAACTTCATGTTAACTTACATAAAAGCAATAATAATAATAACACGATACTAATTTGATAAAGGTTGTGTTTGCATTACCTATGTTATCCCATTAATGTTAAGAATGAAAAAATACAGTGTGTGCCAGTCTCTGAATGTCACAGAAAGCAGTATTCATGTGTGACTATTTGTTTTAACGGACCATTTCATGCAAAGTGGTTGGAAATACGAAATAACTGGAAATTCTGAAGCTGAATTACGCGGAGAGAACATGACTGTTTTTTTTTTTTTTTCCTTTGTGCCTTTCTCTCTTTCTTTTCTTTCTTTCTTTCTCTCTCTCTTTCTCTTTCCTTATCTTTCTCTCTCTCTCTCTTTCTCTCTTTCTTTTTTCTTTCTTTCTTTCTCTCTCTCTCTCTCTCTCTCTCTCTCTCTCTCTCTCTCTCCTCTCTCTCTCTCTCTCTCTCTCTCTCTCTCTCTCTCTCTTTCTCTCTCTCCTCCCTCCCTCCGTCTCTCTCTCTCTCTCTCTCTCTCTCTCTCTCTCTCTCTCTCTCACACACACACACCCGCGCTTTTTTTTCTCTCTCTAACTCTCTTTCCTTCACCCAGTTTTATCTCACTCGCATATTTGAATTATGCTCCACAACAATTCGTTTCAAAACCAACAACAAACACCAAGACGTTACCTGTGGGAGTAAATAACATTGGGCCTCCTGATGGGGAAGTCGATGGTACCTGGTGAGCGAGTGGTGCGGCAGAGGCTTCCCAATGTCCATCAGGTCTCCTTCAGGGCGGCACACCTTAATCAGGGCCACGATCACCACCGACAGCAGTATGAAGACGCACATACACCCGACGGCGATGTAGATCACCAGTTCCACGTCGTCAGGCTTCTTCACCAGGGGTTTGAGGAGGTCCTTTTCCTCGTCGTCGGAGCGCTTGGTGAGGATCTTCTCCAGGTAGAATATCTCTTCGGAGATTTCGAGGAGGGTGGTGTTGGCCTCGGCGAGCGACCTGAGTTCGTGCTCGGCCTGGGGGTTCTTG
>NC_051387.1:57622147-57627147 GCF_015228065.2 Penaeus monodon
TTTTCCATTTATCACTCAAGCCCTTTCTTTTTTTTCCGTTTAACCATCTCTTCGCTTCTCTATCTCCTCCGTTTATCATTCTTTTCCTTTCTCTCTCTTCCGTATTTTCCTCACCTCCTCTCTCTCAAGTTTCTAATTCTTCTGTGTTCCTTATTCCCCTTTTTTCCTCTGCTCTCTTTCTCGTTTATTGTTCATTTTCTTTTCTCCTTCCATTATTCCCCTCACCTCCTTTCTTTAGTCTTTCCTCTTCGGTCTTTTGATAATTTCCTATACTTATGATCCTCCCTCTTCTCTTATTTATTATACCCTTTCTTATTTCCTTCATTCTCTTTTTTTATCTCATCTTTCTCTCTTCCTTTTTCTCTTTCCCCTCATCCTTCTTCCTGATGATGATTTCCTATGCCTAAGATTTCCCCTCTTCTCTCATTTATTGTACTCTTTCCTATTAACCTCGTTGTCTATTTTCCACCTCATCTTTCTCTCTTCCTTTTCCCCTTTCCCCTCATCCTTCTTCCTGTCCGCCCTTTCTTCCCCCTCTTTACTATCCCTTTCCCCTCAGTACCTGCCAATCATTGCCTTTCACTAACACCCCTTTCATCTCTCTTCCTTTTCTTCTCCCCTCCTTTTCTTCTTCTTTGTTGTCTTATTTTCCCCTCGATGCACTTTCCGTTTTCATTCCCCTATTTCCCGTCTTCCCACTTTTATCGTTCTCTCTCTCTCTATCTTTCTTGTTTTTATTGTCGTTCTTCCTCTTCCTCCCAAAGCTGCTATTATCGTCCTCTCTCTCTCTCTCTCCTCTCTCTCTCTCTCTCTCTCTCTCTCTCCTCTCTCTCTCTCTCTCTCTCTCTCTCTCTCTCTCTCTCTCTCTCTCTCTCTCTCTCTCTCTCTCTCTCTCTCTCTCTCTCTCTCTTTTCCTCTCTCTCTCTCTCTCTCTCTCTCTCTCTCTCTCTTTCCTCTCTCTCTCTCTCTCTCTCTCTCTCTCTCTCTCTTCCTTTACTGTTTCCCCGTCTCTATATTAATTTCTCCCGTTTCTGCGTTCGTTCCTTCCTTCCCTTTCTCAGTCTTTCTTTACCTTCTCCTCTCTCTGTCTTCTTTTATCATCCTTTTCCTCCTTCTCTCTTTATCGTCCTTGTTCTTTCTTTCTTTATTGTATCCTCTCGCTCTCTATCTTTATCATTTTTCCACTTCTTTCTTTATGGTCACTTATTTTTTCTTTTCTCTTGTTTTACCGTCACTTCCCCGTTTTTCCATTTCTTCCTTTATCATTGTCTTTCTTCGTACAGTGTCCTTCCTCTCCCTCCTTCGACATCCCTCTCTCTTTCTCTATCGTCTCCCTTTCTCCCTCCTCCCTTTCATCTCCAGTTCTTCCTCCCTCCTTCGACATCTCTTTCTCTCTTTCTCTATCGTCTCCTCTCTTTCTCCCTCCTCCCTTTCATCTTCAGTTCTTCCTCCCTCCTTCGGCAGATCTTCCACGTCTCTCCTTGCCCCATCCTTGACACTGCGCTTCGTTACCCTCCTCATCCTAACCCCCACCCCTACAGCACCTCTAACCCCTCCCCCCTTCCCACTACACGCTTAACACCCCCTCCCCTCCCAACAACTGCGCCTCATTACTTCCCCCCTCCCCATCCTCTACTGCTCTTCCTCAACCCCCCCCCCTCCTCTACTATCCCTCCTATCCCCCACTGGGCCTCCTTACCCCCCCCCCTTTACACCCTCCCCCACACCCACTGCTGCCCTTTCTCATCCCTCTCCTCCTCTCAGAGCTTAACTGACACGTTCAATAATCAGAGAGATGCTACTAATCCGGATCACATGAAACCCCATGGGAACTGAACTTTCTAATTAATCTACGTTCCTGATTACTAATTCATTGCTCTGACAAAGGGGGGTCCGTAAGATAAGATAAGGGGGATTGAGGGGGAGGGGGTGAGAGTGGGGAGAGGGGGATGAGGGAGAGGGAGAAGGGAGGAGAGGAAGAGGAGGGAGGGTCATGAATGGGTCGATTCATCGGACCAAGGATTTAATGTATGGGTAGGTTGCTTTGAAGATTTGAGTCTTTGGATCCAACTTTCTCTCTCTTTTTCTCTCTTTTTTCTCGGTTTCTTTCTTTCTTTCCTTTTTTTTATTCTCTTTTTCTTTTTCTTTTTGTTTCTCCTTCCCCTCTCTTTCTCTTTCTTTTCCTATTTCACTTTCTCCCTTTCTCTCTCTCTCTCTCTCTCTCTCTCTCTCTCTCTCTCTCTCTCTCTCTCTCTCTCTCTCTCTCTCTCTCTCTCTCTCTCTCTCTCTCTCTCTCTCTCTCTCTCTCTCTCTCTCTCTCTCTCTCTCTCTCTCTCTCTCTCTCTTTCTGTGTGTGTGTCTCTGACTCCTCCTACAAAAAGTACTAAAGCTAAGCAGTGTCCCCCCAATAGATTCTAATATACAATATTTCGTAAAGAACAGGAGGTCAAAGGCAACAGAAGGCTGAAACTAAAAGTAATATCCAAGTACAGCTGTGGAGAAGAAAATCGACAAAAAAAAAAAGTTTCAATATGGTACAATATCAGTGGGAAGATATTGCCTACCGACGCTCGACGTACATAGAGGCTTGTAATTTACAAGTTCTTAGGCGTAAAAGGCATAGAAAAAGGTGCTTTAAGGAAGAGGAAAAAAAAAACTTTGTAAGGAATGTATAAAGAATCTGATCCAAGGTAGTTGATATTGGTTTACGATCTCTCTATGGCAGGAGAAATGAAGGTAAAAGAAACTTTTTCTAGAATGGGGGACATCTGTACAAGAGTTTGATTAACTGTAGTAGGGTAAAGGATATCTTGGACAAGGATAGAATTCTCATATCAAAGCACTCTTTGGCATTGGTGTTCGTTCAATAGGGCTTTCGTGAGGATTTCTATTTTTTTCGGATTCATGTGTTCATTTATACACATTGGTGTGTTTGTTTGTGCTCGTATGTATTAGATATATGAATCATTCCTCGGAACTCTGTCTAAAATGCTTAAGAATACATATTTGCAGTTTTGTTTATTCATTGATAATATCCAATATATATTACATACAATACTTTATCATCTACAGATAAGTTTTTATAATGACAAATAAAGTAAGTTTGAGCACTTGTAAATATATTATTGAAGGTGATAACAGTGGAGACCAATTTATCATCGATGAATCCAAGGAAACTCGAATGACTGTTTAATTGAAACTAGAATGACTGTTTAATTATATATAATTATTGCTGTCACTACATTTATTACTTTTTACGTTGTGCTTGATATTGCCATCGCTAGTGATACAAACTTTCTGACTGTTGCTTCAAAGCGTTGGCTCTGGTGTTTGTAGCATCAGTAATACGATTATGTTTATCATGATTATCAACAGAAATATCTACACATCCAGTAGTGAATTGTAGTTGTAGCGAAAGTAGTAGTCGTAGCAAAAATAAAATATCTCCATCACAAAAATGTTCATTCTCGTAATTAATAATTGATATGTATAATTAGGTGAATACATAGATGCCCTCGCATAGATATCATAGATACATCATATATACATAGATATATACATGCATGTATATATGCATGTAAAATACATACATGTATATATGCATGAAAAATACATAGATATATACATCATACTTATATATATATACATATATATATATATATATATATATATATATATATATATATATATATATACATATATATATATAATTATATATATATATATATATAATATATATATAAATACATATATACATCATACATACATAGATATATACATAGATATATACATCATGCATACATAGATATATACATCATACATACATCATACATACATAGATATACACATCATAATCATCTACTGTAATAACACAAGCAACTGTAGTAAAGGTATTAACGTTAGTGAAGTAAAACGACAGAAGCATCAGCAGACAGTCTTAACATTTCCAGACATAAGTGTGTTGAAGAGAGATACGGCTCATATAAAGAACTCCTGACGTGTTTTGGACATGTCAACGTCACAACTCATCCAAAGTTTCATTTCCTGTTAAGGGGAAACTGTCTTCTTCCCTGGCAATTAGTTTGGTCGAGAAATGTTTTTTTTTTCTTGTCATTTTTTTATAAAGACAATTTTAATGGGTTAGAACTTTATTGATCATTCTTTCCTCATTTTTAAAATCATTTCTGTATTTCTGTATCTATCTGTTTATCTGTCTCTCTGTCTATTTATCTATCTATCTAACTGTTTTTCTATCTATCTATCTATCAATCCACCTATCTATCTATTTATATATCTATATATTTATCTATTCATCTATTTATATATCAATCCACCTATCTATCTATCTATCCATCTATTAATCTACTTATCTACCAATCCACCTATCTATCTATCTATATACCTCTCTATCTATCTACCAATCCACCAATCTATCAATCCATTTATTTATTCTTTTGTTTAATGAAAAAGTACTTCTGCTTTGATATATTTCTGTGGGTGTCTGTATAGTTATATACACATATGGATATGGGACCAACTTGTCTTGAACTCGATATGAGTTTGTGCTCCTATGGATAGCAGATAGATGTGTGTATTTTCATGCACGGTAGATTTGCGATAGATAGGCAAGTGTGTTTATGTGATTTATTGGTCTATGTATTGGTGTGTATACTGTATTCATAAAAAAAAATCACGCCCACAGAAAATAAGACAAAGTAACAATTGTATTTTTTTAAACCATAACAATGTAAAAATTAAGATGGAAATTACAGCAACACTAAAACTAAGATTAATAACAAAGAAATTATAATATTAAAGATAATAATGATAATATAATTACAATATTAATGATGATAATAATAATGATAATAAATGTATACTGCAAATAAAACTGATAATCAAAACAACAATAGTAATCCTAGTAGTGGTATTCGAAGTATTCGAAATAGTAGTATTAGTAATAGTAGTAGTAGTAATAGTAGTAATAGTTGATAGTAGTA
>NC_051387.1:57674647-57679647 GCF_015228065.2 Penaeus monodon
CCCTCTGTTTTTATCCCCCATCGGAGGGAAGAAGGAAAAAAAAGAAAAAAAAAAAACATCCTGAAGAGAGAGAGAGAGAGAGAGAGAGAGAGAGAGAGAGAGAGAGAGAGAGAGAGAGAGAGAGAGAGAGAGAGAGAGAGAGAGAGAGAGAGGAGAGCAGAAGAGAGATAGAGAGTAGAGATGATTGAGTATGAGGTAGAGAGTGGTAAGGAGAGAGAATTTCCCTAGGAGGAGTGTAGATTTTTTCTTTTGAAGTCAGAGAAACTGAGAAGCGGTGAGTTCAACGGAGTCTGAGAGGGAGATGTCTGATCGAATTGAGAGGAGAGAGCGATGACAGATCAGAGCGCTTAGACTCGAGAGAGCATCAGGAGAGGAGAGAGAGGAGGCGAGAGAGAGAGAGAGAGAGAGAGAGGAGAGAGAGAGAGAGAAAATGAGAGGAGGAGAGAGAGAAGAGAGAGAGAGAGGAGAAGAAGAGAGGAGGAGAGAGGAGAGCGAGAGGAGAGAGAGAGAGAGAGAGAGAGAGAGAGAGAGAGAGAGAGAGAGAGCGAGAGGGAGTGAAAAGCGATGAAAGAATTGCGCAAACTCAGCAAACATCGTTTTATTTCGAGGCCCCCGCAGCTTGTATTCCCGAGAGAGAGTAAACATGACTCCTTGCATTGCAGAGGCCAAGGGTTCCAGCGCAACCACACCGAGACACGAGTTTCTAAAGTAAATCTTAAGAGTGAAAGGCTGTCGTAAGTATTGAACATTGGTGGCTCTGCTGTTGAGACAAGAAGCTTTTCGACATTGACTCTCGATCTTAAGACACAAAGACCGCCATATAAGTTTCTCTTTTTGTGGTTTGTTTGTATATTGCCAAAAGAAAAGTTGTTCGTCATTCAGGCTTACGAAGCAATGAGCTGTGAAATGTAAGATTTTACCTTAGTGTTTATACGTTGGTGCTCAGACGTAAACATAACCAACAGTATTTAAAACTATATCACAAATTCAGTATCGAAATCTATATCACAAATTCGAAATCAAGATATATTTTCCAGCTCCAAGCGCCTGCAACTTGTTGATATGAACGGACATCGTTTTATGCTTTTGTAAGAGGATGAAGTATAAAGCAAAGCCTTGGCTATGACAAACAGACAGCGAGTTGAAGGGATGGACGTGATGGAAGGACGAGATGTGAAGGCTGAAGGCCCTGTCGCACGGTGCAGGTTTCAGCAATAGTTTGGATATTATGCAACGTACCAATATCAGAGAATGTCAGTCTCCCCCACCTATCTCTCTCTCTCTCTCTCTTTCTCTCTCTCTCTCTCTCTCTCTCTCTCTCTCTCTCTCTCTCTCTCTCTCTCTCTCTCTCTCTCTCTCTCTCTCTCTCTCTCTCTCTCTCTCTGTATATATATATATATATATATATATATATATATATATATATATATATATATTTATGTATTATATATATATATATATATATATATATATATATATATATATGTGTGTGTGTGTGTGTGTGTGTGTGTGTGTGTGTGTGTGTGTGTGTGTGTGTGTGTGTGTATGTATGTGTTGTGTGTGTGTTGTGTGTGTGTGTGTGGTGTGGGTGGTGTGTGTGGATGGTGGTGTGTGGTGGTGTGGTGATGTGTGTGTAGAGAGAGAGAGAGCGAACATTAGTTTCCAACCTTTTTAGCGTAACTTACCTGTTCAGTCAGTTCACTCATCCCACTGTCTTTGAAACGTGGATACGGTAAAAACATGACAGACTTATATAAACATGCTTGCTTGTATAACAATATCGTAATCCATTCGATATTAAGACATCAACGCCATCTACTGTCACTTAGTACCCTTAGCATACATATGATTTTTAAAAAGTATATTCAAGTATATTTTAAAAAAATATACTTGAAGTAAAAAGTTATGCACCACCCAGAAATGTAAATGATCATTTACGCCACGCCAGATATTACCGCAAACGGTATTCACACACACACACACACACACACACACACACACACACACACACACACACACACACACACACACACACACACAACGCACGCACGCACGCCAAAACACATTACTGAAACACACACGCACCAAAACACCTTACCAAAACACACATACACATGTTACTACGAACTATGTCATCACAGCGGAATTCCAAGTACTTCCCACTATTCACCGTGATGTTCCTGTGTAAATAGACATAACCAGGGGACTTTCCTGAGGTCAAGGAGAGTTCCTGACTAGCAGACGATATTGCCTCGTCATCGCATTTGAGTTATTTGTGATGTTTCATTGTTAACCTTTACGATTTTGGCTTTTTTTTTTAAGCTAAAAAGGTTTGTTGTTGGAGTATTTTTGTTGTTTTGTTGTTGTTGTTGTTTAAGAATTATGTTAGGTTTATGTAGAGTGAGTTGTTGATCTCGAGTTGATGTGTGTTAGCTCGGGGATCGATGTTTATTTGACTCTTGACAATATTTACTCAGTTTCTTGACTTGTTTTACTTGGTCTGTCCTGGTTGTCTCGTCTGGAGAAGATCCTTAACAACCACAACAAACAAATACACTTTTGTAACAAAGGTGCACTTTTTAACAAACAAATACACTTCTTTAACAGACAAATACACTTCCTTAAGAAACAAATACACCTCTCTAAGAAACAAATACGCTTCTTTACGAAACAAATACACTTTTTAACAAACAACGACATTTACAGCTAACTTCTTCAATTAACTAAAACACTTCTGTAGATACTATTTAGTTTATTAAAAAATTATCCCTTCTTTGTCCCCACCAAATAGTGAGAAGCTGTTGATAGAGAGATTGCAAAGTACACGTGAGATCGCCAGAATGAGTCATAAAACCGTACAAAGGAAATGATAATGATAAGAAGGAAATGGAATAAATAAACAGACAAATAAATAGATGAAAAAAGTCTTCCTTCCTATCGCAATTTCCGTTACTATGATTACACCCAATTACACCAACAATAACGACATGGTAGTGTTATTGAAAATTATAGTGATGATAAAAATAATGATGATAATGATGATAGTAATGATAAAAATAACAATAATAATAATTGATAAGAATAGGAACAAGACGAAGAAAAAGAGAGAAACAGAATGAAAAACACACAAAAAGAGAGATAGAGAGACAGAGGGAGAGAGAGAATATCCACTTCCTCGTGCTAGATTAGAAGGGGGAATAGGGGAGGAGGATAATAGGTAGGAGAGGAGGACAGGGATTAAGGCCACGAGAAAGGAGGAGAGGAGGACAGGGATTAAGAGAAGATGGAGAACAGGGGATAGGAGAAGAAGCTATTGAATAAGAAGAAGAGGCTAGGAGAAAGGAGAGGAGAACAGGGGGTAGGAGAAGAGGATAGGGAGTAAGACGAAGAAGCTAAAGACTAAAAAGCGGCAAGGAATTAGGAGGAAAGATAAAGCAGAGGATAAGATCAGAGGGAGGATAGCCTTTGCATCCCTGGAGGAGCTTGATAGCACTTTAGAAATGCGTAATATCACTTCCAGCAGACTGTTTGATCATTAGGGACCCATCCTCCTTGATTCTGCGATTGCTCTTCAGTTCGGGTTTAAAGACACTGTATAGGATGGTATTGCTCTCTGCGTCTGAGAGCATATCATGGGGGTTTTCCCTCGTTAGTTGGTAGTAATAGTGGAGGTAATAGTGGTAGCAGTAACGGTGGTAGTTGCTGCAGTGGTAGTAGTAGTAGTAATAGTAGTAGTTATGGTAGTACCAGTAGTAATGACAGTAGTAGTAGTAATAGTAGTAGTAGTAACGGTAGTAGTAGTAGTAATGGCAGTAGTAGTAATGGCAGTAGTAGTAATGGTAATAGTAGTAGTACTAATAGTGCCAATAGTAGTAATTGTGGTGGTTGCTGTGGTAATGATCAATGCAATCTGAAACAACAATGACAAGGAATCGGCACCACTATAGCCATCAACAATGCCATCGTAATGATAAAAAATAATAACAGTTTAAAATAAGGAAGAAAGTAATGATGAACGGTGATAATTACAATCATGATGTTAATCATAATGTCAATCATAATGATAATCATATTCATAATCATAATCGCAAAAAATGATAAAGGTATTAACGGTGACAATAGTAACATATAATAAGGATAATGATACTATCAATGATAATGATCATGGCAACAATAATGATAGCAATAAAGATAATAACAAGAACATGGCCAGCGTCAAAATCACCATCATTTTCACGATTATTGTAATATAATCTTCAATAATAATAAATTCACGAGCAAACACTAACAAAAACAACACTAACGACATCTTTAGCCTGACGACCCCCCCCCCCAAAAAAAAAAAAAAGAGAGAGAGGGAAAAATAGTAAAAAAAGGAAAAAAAAAGTATAAGAAAAAAAGATCGACATCTCCTCCAGATTGCAAGGTAATAATAGCGTTCCTGGTGTGCCCTGAAAACGGCTAATGGCCCCGTTCAGATACGAGATAAATATTCATTAAAGATTCTTGTAGACTGAGAAAAATGTTTAGAGTTTCCCTCGCTCCTTAAGGATGAATAGAAGGAAGCTCACTTTAAAGCTCTCCATTTCTAATATTTTTTCTTTTTTATTCTCTCTCTCTCTCTCTCTCTCTCTCTCTCTCTCTCTCTCTCTCTCTCTCTCTCTCTCTCTCGCTCTCTCTCTCACCAAAATTTCCATTCCTAATATTTTTCCTTTTTATTCTTTATGTACTCTCTTTTTCATTCTTTTTAGCTTTCCATTTCTTATAGCTTCCATTTTTCATTTCTTCCTCTTTTCTTTCTCTCTTTAAAGCTCTCCATTTCTAATAGCTTTCTTTTTTATTTCTTCTTTTTCTTTTTTCTTGGTCTTCTGAAAAGGGGAGCTTCTCATCGTTATTATCATTGCTACTTATACTATTCCTCGTGTAATAAAGTGATTTTCATTTATTATTATTGTTATCCCGATTGTTAGAGTTAGAGTAGTCTCTTTTACATTATCATA
>NC_051387.1:57709647-57712147 GCF_015228065.2 Penaeus monodon
TGTGTGTGTGTGTGTGTGTGTGTGTGTGTGTGTGTGTGTGTGTGTGTGTGTGTGCATATATATATATATATATATATATATATATTATATATATATATATATATATAAATATATATATATTACATACATATATATATATATATATATATATATATATATATATATATATATATATACATATATATATAAAATATATATATATATTATATATCACTATATACATATATATATTATATATATATATATATATATATATATATCCATATTTTGAATTACCCTCTGAAGAGTAATAACAACAAGTCACTTTTTTATCAAACATTTACATTTTGATCAATTTTCATGCATATTTCCTGTACATACTGTTCGCTTATAAACCTTTTTATGTCAACTATGGCTTTACATTGCTTTTGAAATAGTTTATCAAGCAGTATCAACAAACGCGAATTTTAAAAAGAATTAAAGTTTACTTTTCACTCTCGCGCAAGTTGTGATGGATTTACAGCCTTTTAATTCCTCTTTCGGGATTTACATTGCAGGGTTGGTGTAATTATGTCGGGGAAATGTTGTAGGTCTGTTTTTTCGTGTTTTGTGTGTATGGTGTGTTGTGTGGTGTGTGTGTGTGTGGCTGGCGGCGGGCTTGTTTCCCCCCCCCCCCCCTCTTTTCTTTCTCTCTCTCTCTCTCTCTCTCTCTCTCTCTCTCTCTCTCCCCTCTCTCTCTCTCTCTCTCCTCTCTCTCTTTTTCTCTCTCCTTTTTGTTTCTCATAGATCTACTATATTAAACGGATATGTACGTGCGTATGCTCCATTGTATCATTTGCCCTTGAAACCCTTTTAAAAAAAATTTATAAAAAATTTTGTATAATTTTTTTCTGACCTTTTGGGGTAAAAACCAATTTTTGTAAACTTTCCTCAAAAAAAAATCGAATAATTATCAGGGGAAACCTTAATGAAAAAAAAATTTTACTTTAAATTAATATTTCCCATTTAATAAATTAAAATATTTATTATTTTAAATAATTTAATAAAATTACATATTAATTATTATATATATAATTAATATATATATATATAATAAATATATATTATATATATTATATATATATATATTATATATATATACTACTGTGTGTGTGAATTATATATATATATTAATTATATATATATATATATATATATATTATATATTAATTATATATATTATATCACCGTACCCCCTAGTATCCGGCCTCTCCTATCCACATGAAGTGATTCGTATGACTGGAAATGATGTAGTGAAATGATGTTGTTGAAATGAGTATGGACGGTTGACTTTATCTCTGCAACATCCATCAACCGGTGCAAATGGCAACTGACTTTCTCCCCTGTATGGGATGGCCTTGTCATCGAACATATGCAAAAATATTAGATGGGGAAAAAAACGTCTTGCTAATGAACATGGGAAACTATTACAAGGGGAAAAGTATCTTCGCAGGGAAAAAATGTGTTGTCATCGAACATACGGGAATATATTACATGGGGAAAAAATCTTGTCAAGAACTTTGTCTTCAAATCGACCATATATTACATAAAAAAAGGTCCTGGGAAAAAAAAAACAAATCGACCATATATTAAAAAAATGAAAATATTGTTTGGGAAAAAAACTCTTGTCAGTAAGGGTACGGGAAATAGATATTACAATGGGTGAAAATATCATCGGATATATGGGAAAATAGTACTCAGGAAAAAAAATCTTCCCATCGATCGACCATATGGGAAGATATTACATGAGGAAAATAGGGTCTAGTCATCAAACACACAGAAAAAGAAAATAAATTAATACTTGTAAAAAAAAAGAAAAAAAAATATGATGGGGAAGATACCATGGAGGAAAAATTGTCATTACATCAAAAAGGTAGGAAAACGAGTGAAAAAATTTAAAAACAAGGGAAACCTATGCCCTCGACGTACAAAAAAAAATTGACAATTATTTACAAGGAGGAAAAAACGGAGAGGATAGCATTTACTCAAACGACCAAGCAGCCTTCAAAAATGATGTCTTCGAGCGTTGCCATGACAACACACAGTATCCCTGAGAGAGAGAGAGGGGGGGGGCAGTGAGATAGACAGAGATATAAAAAAGAGAGAGAGAGAGAGAGAGAGAGATGGGGGGGCAGTGAGACAGAGAGAGATATAGGAGAGACAGAGAGAGAAAGAGGGGGGGCAGTGAGACAGAGAGAGATGGAGGAGAGAGAGAGAGAGAGGGAAAAGGAGAAGAGAGAGAGAGAGGAGAGATGAGGGGGGGGGGGGGGGCAGGAGAAAAGAGAGAGAGGAGAGAAAGAGTAAAAGAGAGAAGTAAAAGAGAGAGAGGAAAGGAAAGAAGAATGAAAGAGAGAGGAGAGGAAGAGAGAGAAGAGAGGAGAGAGAGAGGAGAAAGAGAAAGAGATAGAGAGGAAAGGAGAGAAAAGGAGAAGAGAAGAAAGGGAAGAGAGAGAAAAAAGGGGAGAGGAGAGAGAGAAGGGGA
>NC_051387.1:57749647-57757147 GCF_015228065.2 Penaeus monodon
AAACAGACAAACAGATTGATAGAAAAAAATAAAACACAGACATGGATACAAAGACAGGCGGACAGGCTTACCAATAAACAAAGAGACAGACAGACAAACAGAGAGACACACACACACAAACAACAACAGACGCCCCTCTAATGTTTTCCTCGTTTCCCTCATGACCGATCACTCCGTAACGAGCTTAGTAAGCGGGAGATAACAACCAGCCTCCGTGACGCTTTTGCTTCCAGAAAATAGATGGCGCTGGGTCAAAATGCGTCTCGTCTTTTGCCTCTGTTTTGGCTATCTTGGAAATATTGTACTCTATTTTCTTTTCTATAATTATCGCTTCTGCTATGGCTGTTATTACTATTATTATCTTATCATTATTATTACTATTTTTTTTATTATTATTGTTATTAAAATCATTATTATTACTATTTTCTTCTTTAGATCTGCTAATTAAAATCAAACACCTTGTCACTACCAGCGATCTAGGGTGATTTAAGTTTGAGGCAAATGGAACACACACAAAAACATGCACATAATTTTTGCAGCTGGTTTCCCGAGTGCATAGCAAAGCAGTACATTACCTCATTCCACTCTTCCCTTGTCCATTTAAGTCTTGTTTTCTTTTGATTGTTAGCACAAAAATGGTTGAACCGCAGGGCCAGGGGTGGGAGCTATCCCGTCCTGGTGACCTGGCGGATTTTGACTAATGGAAGAGGTAGACTCCGCTCTGCCCTGGGGAATGCGCCCCTTGTTGATCCGTGTGGCGGTCGACGCTTCATCACCCACCTCCTACTCTTACTTGAGAGGCAGGATGAGAGAGAGAGAGAGAGAGAGAGAGAGAGAGAGAGAGAGAGAGAGAGAGAGAGAGAGAGAGAGAGAGAGAGAGAGAGAGAGAGAGAGAGAGAGAGAGGCCGCAGAATTGTGGTTCTACTGCAGGATGTTGCACACCCCTTGCACCGTACAAGCAATCCGTAAAAGCACATTAGAAAATCTTAGCTTAAGCGGTGAAATTGAAGGCCACCACACACATGCGGTACAAGTGGAAAGAAAAGCGCAAGATCGAGTTGAGTGGCGAAGGATGGTGGAGAGGTCCACGGCTGCTCAAACATGAGCATACCGTTATTGATGATGATGTATCAATAGTACAAAAAAAAACTTCAAAACTAGCTGACAGATCCACAGACACAACACAAAAGCACATTGAATTTTGGTTAAACGTTTGATTACTTATGTCACTTGTCAGATGTCAGGCGTGAAATATTTCCCACCATTCCTATCTCCCAAATTTATATTTATCCAGATGGACAGGCAATAATGGAATGAAACAACGGACCTTCTGCAGCGCTGTACGTGATAATCGGCAGGGTGTGTAGGTAGATAGATAGATCGATAGACAGATATATATATAGATAGATAGATAGATAGATAGATAGATAGATAGATAGATAGATAGATGCTCTTGGAGTGAGTACGTGGTAGGGTCCCCAGTTCCTTTCCACGGAGAGTGCCGGTGTTACCTTTTTTAGGTAATCATTCTCTCTATTTTATCCGGGCTTGGGATCAGCACTGACTTGGGCTGGCCCGCCCACCCAGCGGCTAGGCAGGCAATCGAGGTGAAGCTCCTTGCCCAAGGGAACAACGCGCCGGCCGGTGACTCGAACCCTCGAACTCAGATTGCCGTCGTAACAGTCCTGAGTCCGACGCTCTAACCACTCGGCCACCGCGGCCTTGACGATCATGGGTTTCCATGATTTTTCTTGGCAATTTATATATATATATATATACATATATATATATATATATATATATATATATATATATATATATATTAATTGCCAAGAAAAATCATGGAAACCCATGATCGTCATATATATATATATATATATATATATATATATATATATATATATATATATATATATATATATATATATATATTGTCCTGGGTAAGACAATAAACTGCACCCTAGGGTGCCCTTGAACAAGGATAGCACCCTATTAGCTCCCTATACCAGGGTTGCGGTGAAACTGTCGGCAGCAGGGCAGTGGATATCTGGTGAAAACACCTTCAGTTCTACTGATTACTGGTTTCACCAAATAATATGTCTGGCGTATTACAGTGTAACTGTTTTAAAAGCGGCAGAGATAGTTCCTCCTAATTAGTTGGAGACTGCGAGTTGAGAAGGAGCCTGGGGGATTCCACTCAACTTTTATTTTCTCCTGACAAACCTCTACACCAATGATTAAATACAGAAACGATAATTCATACCACATCGCCCGTCGCGTGGGTTATCAAGGGGCGCGTTAGTTAGTGGGCAACCAGGCTGACAATGTTAAATATGCATCTGGAAGACAAAGAAGATAAAGAAAACAGGTCCAATTAAGAAACACATTAAAAATCGGAACGTGGAACGTAAGGAAAATGAAAGAGATGGGTAAATTACATACTGTCTGTAACGAAATGGATAGATACAACATTCAAATACTAGGAATCAGTGAGACCAATTGGAAAAGTAATGGAAGTTTCAAAACTAAAGAAAACAAGACAGTTCTTTTTTCTGGAAAAGAAGAAGGAAATTATAGTCACGGAGTTGCTATGATTCTCACGAAAAAAACTGCAAATGCACTAATTGGGTACAGCCCAATAAATGATCGCATTTTAAAAGTCAGAATACAAGCAAAACCTCATAATATTAGTATCATACAATGCTACGCACCAACCAATATTGCAAGTGATGAAGAAATGGAATTTTTTTATAACTCTCTCCAAGATACTTTAGACACAATCCCTAACAGAGATGTAAAAATAATCATGGGAGACCTCAACGCCAAAGTAGGAAAAAATAATCTAAAAAATGACACCTGTGGAAAATTCGGCCTTGGAGATATAAATGAAAGAGGTAAAGATTTTATTGAATTCTGTAGTACAAATAATTTAGTTATAGCCAATACATTGTTCCAACACCACCCAAGACACTTGTACACGAAAAGATAAGATAAGATACCATCAGCTTAGCCTTACCGGGGCAACTGATAACAGACTCCAAATTAGAAGTCATTGCTGTCATCAGTTGCTCTGGACTTCAGAGACCTCGGAAGCTTGAATATCTTCGCAGGTATTCCTGGCTTCAGACGCCTCAGCCTCAGAGTCACCGCGGTCATCATCGACCTTGACTTCTGCTTCACCTTTGGTATCATTAGTCTTCTTCTTGGCTAACTTTTTCCTCAACAGTTTACCTCTCATCCACGCCTTGGCAGCGCAGTAGTTCAACGGGACGGATTTTCCCTCAGCTTCAGCCTCGTCCCCGTCGGCGCTCGACCTCTTGGCATCTGAGTCCTTGTCACCCCCATTTGGCTTTACTTCGGCGCCGGGCAACTTCGTATCACTAATCACACTCGCGATGCGTCTTGACCAGCGGTAAAATATGAACCCGTAACCGATTGCGGTAAGGACGAGCAAGAGAGCAGTGATTATCGGCATGTACCTCTTTCGGGCACTGATCATCTCGGATATCTCCGAGACAAGGGCTTCCTTCTTGCGCAGGGCTTCCCGGCATGCAACCGGCTGCAACGCGCAGGTCCAGAATGCCGAGAAGTCGTCCTCGGCGTCCGAAAGTGAACGTGACCCGAAAATGAGGTTCTGGACGAAATGAGGGAGATAGGAATCACTCTCCTTCTGCGAGAGGCTGCGCGCCAACGCCCGGAGATCCTCGGCCTTCTGCTTGTGGTGATGGACGAAATTGCTGATCTTCGACTCGTACAGAACGAATGCGGTGAAAGCAAAAGGGAAAACAAAACAAAAAATCTTAGAGAACATTCTCCCTCTTTCCGCAGTTGATTTTCGGCTATTTCGCGCTTCGCCGAATCATTCGCGGAGGTCACGGCGGAGAGATAATGTGTGGGGTGTGTGTGTGTGTGTGTGTGTGTGTGTGTGTGTGTGTGTGTGTGTGTGTGTGTGTGTTGTGTTGTGTTGTGTTGTGTTGTGTTGTGTTGTGTTGTGGTGTGTGTGTGTGTGTGTGTGTGTGTGTGTGTGTGTGTGTGTGTGTGTGAGTGTGTGTGTGTGAGTGTACGTGTGTGTGTGTGTGTGTGTGTGTGTGTGTGTTTGTGTGTGTGTGTGTGTGTGTGTGTGTGTGTGTGTGTGTGTGTGTGTGTGTGTGGATGTATGTATGAATGTGTAAGTATTTTTCTGTGTCTGTCAGCGAGTCTGTATATGTGTATGCATATGTGTCTGTATATGCGTGTGTATGTGCGTATCTATGTATGAATGCGAGTGCGCGTGTTCCTGTGTCTGTGTGTATATAGATGTATGCATTTATAAGTGTGTGTGTGTGTGCTACTGTGTATGTGTGCTAGAGTGTCTGTATATGTGTGTGTGTGTGTGTATGTGTGTGTGTGTGTGTCTGTGCTTGTATATGTGTGTGTGCGTGCACGCGTGCGTGCGCGCGCGTGTGTGTGTGTTTGTGCGTGCGTGCGTGTGTGTGTGTGTGTGTGTGTGGTGTGTGTGTGTGTGTGTGTTGGGGGGTGTGGGGTGTGTGTGTGTTTTGTGTGTTTTGTGTGTGTGTGTGTGTGTGTGTGTGTTTGTGTGTGGTGTGCTGTGTGTGTGTGGTGTGCTTGTGTGTGTGTGTGTTTGTGTATGTTGTGTGTGTGTGTGTGTGCTTGTGTGTGTGTGTGTGGGTGTGTGTGTGCGTGCGTGCGTGCGTGCGTGTGTGTGTGTGTATGTGTGTGTGTGTCTGTGTGTTTGTGTATGTGTGTTTGCGTGTTTGCGTGTGTGTGCTTGTGTGTGTGTGTGTGTTTGTGTGTGTGTGTGTATGGGTGGGTGTGTGCGTGCGTGCGTGCGTGCGTGCGTGCGTGTGTGTGTGTATGTGTGTGTGTGTGTGTGTGTGTTTGTGTGTGTGTTTGTGTGTTTGTTGTGTGTGTGTGTGTGCTTGTGTGTGCTTGTGTGTGTGTGTGTGTGTGTGTGTTGTGTGTGTGTGTGTGTGCCGGCGCGTTGTTCCCTTGGACAAGGAACTTCACCTCGATTGCCTACCTGGCCACTGGGTGGGCAAGCCAGCCCAAGTCAGTGCTGGTCCCAGAACCGTGTAAATAGAGATGGTGACTCGATACAAACACCGGTGGAAGGCAACGGCAAATCACCGCTCTAAATTGCCAAGAAAATCATGGAAATCCATGATCACCAACGTCCTTGTGGGACAGAGCACTTAAAAAAAAAAAAAAAAGTTTATTGGTCATGTGATGAGAAGTAAAAGTATTGAGAAAGACTTGCTGACAGGGATGGTAATGGGAAACAGAAGAAGAGCCAAACCGAAGACAAGATTGAGCGACAACATCTTTGCGGGCTGTCGATGGTACAAGTGGAAAGAAAAGCGTAAGATCGAGTTGAGTGGCGAAGGATGGTGGAGAGGTCCACGGCTGCTCAAACATGAGCATACCGTAATTGATATATATATATATATATATATATATATATATATATATATATATATATATATATATATATATATGACTCAAGTCATTTTTAATTAAGAAGTTAGGGAAGCTGCCGATAGATTTAGGCCTATCCTGGCCCGGATAATGGTGAACCGAGCAGAATAGGCCTAAAATGAAGGATTTCCGTTGTGATGACAATTATAAAGTTGGCCATAATTATTTTCCCTGTCGCTGATCCTAGCATGTAGCAAAAGCGGTATTGATAATAATGATAATGATGCTGATGCTGATTCCGACTATGATAGGAGGAGAACTAGGAGTAGGAGGAGGAGGAGGACAAGAAGAAGGGCGAGGAAGAGGAGGAGAGGGCAGAAAAGAACAATAATGTTATATTACTTCGTATTGTTGGCGTTAACATCATTTTATTAGTATTGCAGTTATCATTGCTATTACTATAAGCGATGTTTTTATACTAACTGCAACATTGTTAGATTATTAAAAGTATTATCTTATCATTATCATAATTATTATAATATTATCATTATTGTTGCAGTTGTTGTTGTTGTTGTTATTGTTATTGTCATATGTATGTGTGTGTGTGTGTGTACACACACACACACACATATATATTTTTTTTTTCTTTTTTCTTTCTTCTTTTCTTTCTTTTTTCTTTCTTTCTTTCTTTCTTTCTTTTTTCTTCTTTCTTTCTTTCTTTCTTTTTTCTTTCCTTCTTTCTTTCTTTTTTTCAACAGCCATTCATTCCACTATTCTCTCAATTCATTACAGAGAGGTTATATGGCAGTGCCATCCTTGCCTGATTGGATGCCCTTCCTAATCAACCGTGGCTTGTCCCTACGATATATACATATATATACATATATACATATATATATATATATATATATATATATATATATATATATATATATATATATATATATATACATGTATATGTGTATCTTCTTCTTTTAACGGTAGGTTCATGTCTGAGCCGCCGTGGTCACAGCATGATACTTAATTGTAGTTTTCATGTTGTGATGCTCTTGGAGTGAGTACGTGGTAGGGTCCCCAGTTTCTTTCCACGGAGAGTGCCGGTGGTACCTTTTTAGGTAATCATTCTCTCATATTTATCCGGGCTTGGGACCAGCACTGACTTGGGCTGGCTTGGCCACCCAGTGGCTAGGTAGGTAATCAAGGTGAGGTTCCTTGCCCAAGGGAGCAACGCGCCGGCCGATGACTCGAACGCTCGAACTCAGATTGCCGTCGTGACAGTCTTGATTCCGACGCTCTAACCATTCGGCCACCGCGGCCTTGACGATCATGGGCTTCCATGATTTTTTCTTAGCAATTTAGAGCGGTGGTTTGCCATTGCCTTCCGCCCGGTGTTTTTATCGAGTCACCATCTCTATTTACCCGGCACTGACTTGAGCTGGCTTGGCCACCCAGTGGCTAGGCAGGCAATCGAGGTGAAGTTCCTTGCCCAAGGGAAAGTATATGTGTATATATATACATATTTGTATATATATACATATACACAGACAGACAGATAGAAATAGATATAGATAAATGGATAGACAGATAGGTAGAAAGAGAAATAGATAGATAGATAGATGCATTTATGTTTGCAGGCATACATCTATGCCTGCATGTATGTATATCTATGTGTGTATAAACTAAATGAAAAACATAAACTCTATGACCAATTTTTCTGAACAATTCTCATCAGTTCAAGATCTCTCTCCATGACAACCTCCCACCCCTTGTCCCTCGTCCCTTGCCCCTTTGCCCTTCGCCCCTTGCCCCTTGCCCCTTGCCCCTAGCCCCTTAACCCTCGCCCCTTGCCCCTCGCCCCTTGCCCCTAGCCCCTTGCCCCTAGCCTCTTGCCCCTCGCTCCTTTTCCCTTGCCCTTCGCCTCTTGCCCCTTGCCCCTTTGTCCCTTTGCCCCTCGCCCCTTGCCCCTAGCACCTTGCCCCTAACTTCTTGCCCCTCATCCCCCCTCCTTGTAAATAAAAGAAAAGCAAACGAGAAGGTGAAGGAACAGGAGGAAGAAGCTTCCATTAGTATGATCAGATAGAAACG
>NC_051387.1:57769647-57777147 GCF_015228065.2 Penaeus monodon
TGAGTGGTGTAGGAGGAACAATTGGTGGGGGAGGAGGGAGTGGTGAGGTAGGGAGCAAGTGGGATGAGGGAGGAGTGAGTGGTGAGGGAGGAGCGAGTGGTGAGGGAGGAGCGAGTGGTAGAGGGAGGAGCGTGAGGTGGAGGAGGAGCGAAAGGCGGGGGAGGAGCGAGTGGTGAGGGAGAGTGAGTGGTGGGGAGGTGCGAGGGGTGGGGAGGAGCGAGTGATGAGGAGTAGCGAGTGTGAGGGCGTATGAGTGGTAAGGGAGGAAGCGAGTAGTTGTAGGAGGAGCTGGAGTTGTGTGACATGCTGAGGAGCGCGTGATGAGGTGATGACAGCGAGTGGTGAGGGAGGAGCGTTTAGGTGAGGGAGGAAGCGTAGTGCGTTTAGGGAGGAGCGAATGGTGAGGGAGGAGTGAGTGTTGGAGGAGGAGGCGAGTGTAGGGAGGAGCGGAGGATGATGGAGGAGCGCGTGGTGAGGATGAGCGAGTGGTGGGAGGGGAGGCGAGTTGGTGGGGGAGGAGCGAGTGGTAAGAAGGAAAAAGCGAGTGGTGAGGAGGAGCGAATGGTTGGAGGGAGGAGCGAGTGGTAATGGGGTGAGCGATGTAGGAGGGAGGAGCGAGTGGCTGATGAGGAAGCGAGTGATGAGGGAGGAGCGAGTGGTGAGGGAGGAGCGAGTGGTGGGAGGAGGGAGCGAGTTGGGTTGAGGGAGGAGCGAGTGGTGGGGAGGAGGCGAGCGGTGGGAGGAGCGAGTGGTAAGGAGGAAGCGAGGTGATGAGGGAGGAGCGAGTGGGTGAGGGAGGAGCGAGTGGTGGGGGAGGAGCGAGTGGTGGGGGAGGAGCGAGTGGTGAGGGAGGAGCGAGTGGTGTGGGAGGAGCGAGTGGGTAGGGGAGGGCGGTGATTGATGGAGAGGATCGAGGTGGGGTGAGGGAGGAGCGAATGGTGAGGTCGTAGCGAGTGGTGTGGGGGGGAGGAGCGAGTGGTGTGGGAGGAGCGAGTGGTGAGGGGGGGGGGTGAGGATGAGTGTTGACGAGCAGAGGGGTGGGTCGAGGTAGCGAATGGTGAGGGGAGGAGCGATTCGGTGGGGGAGGCAGCGAGGGGTCAGAGGAAGCGAGTGTGGAAAGGTGGAGCGGGGAGAGCGTGTGCGTAAGGAAGAGTGTCGAGTGGTGAGGGAGGAGCGAGTGGTGGAGGGGAGGAGCGAGTGGGTAAGGGAGGAGGCGAGTGGTGAGGGAGGAGCGCGTGGTGACGGGTGAGGATCAGAGATGGCACGTGAGGGAAGGAGCGAGTTGGTAATGGGGGAGGAAGCGGAGTCGGTGAGGTAGAAGGTCGACGTGGTGAAGGGAGAAGCGAGGTGTGGGTGGAGGAGCGAGTGGTGAGGGAGGACGCGAGCTGGTGAGGAGGAGCGAGTGGTGGGGGAGGAGTGAGTGGTGAAGTAGGAGCGGTGGGTGAAGGGAGGAGTGAGTGGTGAGAATTGGAGGAGCGTAGTGGTAAAGGAGGAGCGAGTGGTGAGGGAGGAGCAGAGTGTTGCAGGGAGGGGTAGCGAGTGGTAATGAGGAGTTCGAGTGGTGTGAGGAGTAGCGAGTGGTGAGGCTACAACGATAGTGGTGGGGGGAGGAGGAGTGGTTGAGGGATGGTAGCGAGTGGTGAGGGAGGCGCGAGATTGAAGTTACGTAGAGAGGCGAGTGGTAGGGAGGACGCGAGTGGTTCGATGGTAGGAGCGAGTGTGAGTGAGAGAGCGCGTGAGTGGTGGGTGGAGGCAAAGCGTAGTGGGGTGGTGCGAGAGATGGTAGTCGACGTTGGTGAGGGGGAGCGGTTGGTGAGGCAGTTATTGAGTGGTGAGGAGGTCAGGCGAGTAGCTTAAGAGAAGACGCGAGTGTGGTGGAGGGAGTAGCGATTGATGATGGGGTAAGCGAGTGGTGAGGGAGGGAGTTGACGTGGTGAGAGGAGCGAGTGTGGTAAGTAAGGAGCGAGTGGTGAGGGAGGAGCGAGTGGTGAGGGAGGAGCGAGTGGTGAGGGAGGATCGAGTGGTGGGGGGCTAGGAGTCAAGTGGTGGGGAGAGCGAGTGGTGGGGGCGGAGCGAGCTGGTAAGGATGGTGAGCGTAGTGGTTGTATTTAGGAGCGATGTGGGAGGGAGGAGCTAGTGGCTGGGGAGGAGACGAGTGGTGAGGGAGGAGCGAGTGGTAATGGGAAGGGAGCGAGTGGTGAGGGTGAGCGAGTTGGTAACGAAGGAGCGAGTATGAGGGTAGTGAGCGAGTGGTGAGGGAGAGCGAAGTGTGAGGGAGGAGCGAGTGGTAAGGGAGGAGCGAGTGATTGCGGGAGGAGCAGAGTGTTTGACGGTGGAGGAGCGAGTGGTGAAGGGAGGAGCGCGTGTAAGGAAGGGCGAGGGTGATTTGGAGGAGCGAGTGTTGTGGGGAGGACGATGTGTGAGGAAGGAGCGAGTGTGGTAAGGGCGGAGCGAGTGGTGAGTGAAGGGAGCAAGTGGTGGGGTGAGTGAGCTAGTGGAAGGAAGGGAGCGAGTGGTGAGGGCGGAGCGAGGTGTGGTATAAGGTGGTCTAGGAGTGAGTGGTGGGGGAGGAGCGAGTGGTAAGGGAGGAGCGAGTGGTGAGGGAGGAGCGAGTGGTGAGGGAGGAGGCGAGTGATGAGGAGGAGCGAGTGGTGAGGGAGGAGCAGTGGTAAGGGAGGATCGAGTGGTGGGGGAGGAGCGAGTGGTGGGGGAGGAGCGAGTGGTGGGGGAGGAGCGAGTGGTGAGGGAGGAGCGAGTGGTTGGGGGGGGATTGGAGGGGTGGGGTGGGGGTAGGATTAAAAGTGAGCGAGTGGTGGGGAGGAGCGAATGGTGGATGGAGGAGCGAGTGTTGTGATGTGTGAGGAGCGAGTGTGAGTGGATGAGCGGGAAAGTTTTTGGTTGTTGTGGGGGCTGTGATGGTGGATGGGAAGCGAGTGGGTGCGGAGAGCGCGTGGTGGTGGAGGTGAGCGTCATCGGGTGCAGGCAGGAGTGAGGCGGAGTGGTGAGGTTGTAGGGGAGTTAAGACCGAGGTGGGTTGAGGTGTTGTGGAGGAAGCGGGTGGTGGGGGGTAGGAAGCGATGGTAGATGTGAGGAGCGGGTGGTGAGGGATGCAGCGAGTGTTGGTGGGGGTAGGGAGCGCAGTGGTATGTGAGGAGCTGAGTTGATGAGGAGGACTTGTATTGTTCCTCCGTTGGTAGAGGGAGTATGCGAGTGTGGATGAGTGGTATTTGTGTCGCGAGTGTTCGGTTGTTTAGGGTGAGGGGAGCCGAGTTGGTGAGTGGAGGAGCGAGGATTTGGTGCAGGGGTTGGGAGGAGTTGGAGTTTGGTGGGAGGTAGCGGAGGCTTACGTGTGTGATGGACCGGAGCGATGTGTTGGGGGAGGATCGATTGGTCTGTATGAGGAAGCGAGTGATGCAGGGAGGGCGAGTGAGTGAGGGGAGAGCGAGTGAGTGTGGGAGGAGCGAGTGATGAGGGAGGAGCGAGTGGTGAGGGAGGAGCGAGTGGTGGGGGAGGAGCGAGTGGTGAGGGAGGAGCGAGTGGTGAGTGAGGAGCGAGTGGTGGGGGAGGAGCGAGTGGTGAGGGAGGAGCGAGTGGTGAGGGAGGAGCGAGTGGTTGAGGGAGGAGGAGTGGTGAGGGCGGATCGAGTTGGTAAGGAAGGACGGGAGTGGTGAGGGGGAGCGAGTGGTGCGGGAGGAGCGCGTGGTGAGGGAGGAGCTAGTGGTAAGGAGGAGCGAGTGTTGAGGGAGGAGTGAGTGGTGAGGGAGGAGCGAGTGTATGGAAGGAGCGAGTGGTGAGGGAGGTAGCGAGTGGTGGGGGAGGAGCGAGTGGTGAGGGAGGAGCGAGTGGTGAGGAAGGGAGCGAGTGGTGAGTGGGAGCGAGTGGTTGGGGAATGTAGGACGAGTGTGGGGGGAGGAGCGAGTGGTGGAGGGAGGAGCAGACGGGGTGTAGGGGATGAGGGGAGCGATGTGGTAGGAGGATCGAGTGGTGAGGAGGGAGCGAGTTGGGTGAGGAGGAGCGAGTGGTGGGGGCAGGAGTGAGTGGTTGAGGGAGGATCGGTGGTGGGAGGAGCGAGTGATGAGGGAGGGAGCGAGTGGGTGGCGAGGTGAGGAGGGGTTTGCGTGTTACTTGGAGGTGATGGTGGGAGTGGCAGACGCGTGGAGGTGAGGGAGGAAAGAGTCGAGATAAAAGATTAGGTGGAGATGTTGTGGCTGTCGAGTGGTAAGAAGGGGAAACGGAGCGCTTGTGTGAGGGAGGAGCAGGTTGAGTGAGGAGCGAGTGGTGTATGGAGGAGACGAGTGGTGGTGTTGGAGGGAGGAGGCGTTGTGGTAAGGAAGGAGCGAGTGGTTGAAGGTGTGAAGAGCGCGTGGTTGGATGGAGGATGCGAGTGGATGCAGGGAGGAGCGAGTGGGTAAGTGAATGGAGCAGTGGTGAGGGAGGAGAGCGGAGTGAGTGAGTGAACGGGACAGGAGTGGTGGGGGAGTGGAGGGAGCGCGATTGGTGAGGGAGGGAGCGAGTGGTTAAGGCGAGGGAGCGAGTGGTGTGTGGGTGTTAGGAGCGCGAGTAGTGGTAAGGGAGGAGCGAGTGAATGCGGGACAGGAGCGAGGGGTGAGGGGCAGCGGTGTGTGAGGGGAGGACTGCGAGTGGGTAAAGAGATAGCGAGGTGATGAGGGCAGGAGGCGACGGTGGTGAGGGTAGGGAGCGAGTGGTGGGGGAGGAAGCGAGGTGGTGGAAAAGGGGAAGGAGCGAGTTGGTGACGGGTGGTGAGGGAGGCGAGTGGTTGGGGGAGGCGCGAGTGGTGAGGAAGGAGCGAGTGGTAAGGGAGGAGGCGAGTGTGTGGTTGAGTGAAGGGCGAGTGATGAGGAGGAGCGAGGTTGGGGGGGGGGGAGGGAGCGATTGGTAAGGAAGGAGCGAGGTCGGTGGGAGAGGAGCGAGTATGGTAAGGGAGGAAGCGAGCTGATGAGGGAGGAGCGTGAGTGGTGACAGCGTGGAGGCTAGCGGGGGTGGATGGGGGAGAGCGGTGGTGAGGGGGAGGACGAATGGGGAGGGAGGTGAAGTGGTTGGGGGAGGAGGGCGAGTGGTAAAGGGGGATACACAGCGAAGTTGTGTGGGGAGGAGCGAGTGAGGTACAGATGAGGAGCGAGTGATGAGGAGGGAGCGAGTGGTGCAGGGGAGTGAGTCGACGTGAAGTAAATGGAGGAGAGGGAGCGTAGTGTCTGTTGCAGAGGAGGAGCGAGTGTGGATAGGGATGAATCGGAGTGAAGGAGGGGGTAGGGATCGGTAGAGTGTGGATTGCGTTGTCTCTTGTACGTGGAAAGGAAGCGCGTGGGTGCAGTGTGAGTGGTGTAAAGCGTAAGTGTGGTGAATAAGGGGGGTGTATGGAGCCCCAGAAGGTGGATGGTATGGAGGGATTGGGAAAGGTGATCGGAGTTTCCGTGAGATGCAGAACAGAGCATGAACCGAGTGGGTAGGGGAGTAATGAGTTCGTAGAGATGTGTAGTAGTAATAGATGGAGAACGGAGGAGCGAGTGTGTGTGGGAGGGAGGAAGAGTGGTGGGGGGAGGAGCTGAGGTGGTTGGGAGGTAGCGAAAGTTGTTGAGGGAGGAGCGAGTTGTTGGGGGAGGAGGCGAGAAAGTGTGTGAATGGGGAGGAACGAGTGGAGGGCGGTGGGTAGCGAGGTGGTGGAGTGGTGAGGGCGATGGTTGAGATCGACGGTAGGGAGGTCGGGTTGGTTAGAGGACGGAGCGAGTGGTCGTGAAGGGGGATTGAGCGTGATGTTGGGGTGTATGCTGGAATGAGCGTAGGTGTGATATGGAGAGTCGATGTGTGGATATCTGGGCGTGCTAGCGAGCGTAATGGAGATAGATGTGTTGTGTGAGGAGCGAAGTGGTGACGGGGAGGATGCGAAGACGTAGGTTGATGGGAAGGGAGCGAGTTGTTTGGGGGGAGTAGCGAATGGTGAGGAGAGGGGGGGGGGTGGGGAGCCGGTGGTGAGGGGAGCAGAGCGAGTGGTGGGAGGTAGCGCGTGTGATGGGGGAGGAGCGAGTTGATGAGTGAGGAAGCGAGTGTGTGAGGGAGGAGGCGCGTGAGTGAGGGGAGGAGCGGAGTGGTGAGGGGGGAGCTGAGTGGTGTATGAGAGGGCAGGAGAGCTGTTGAAAGGGATTGTGTGTGAGAGGAAAGGGTGAAGTTGTTGAGAGTGGGTAGGGTAGACGGATGTGGTGGATTGAGAAGGACGGGAGTGAGTGGTAGGGGGTTTGTGAAGCGAATGGGTGTGGGGGGATGAAGGTGCGGAGCTCTAGTGATGAGGAGAGAGCGGTGGTGAGGGAAGTAGCGAGGTGGTGAGGGAGGGAAAGCTATGGATTACGGGGATGGACAGCGATTGAAGTTAAGTATTGTGAGGACGGTACGAGTGGGGGTTGTGGTTGGGCGGAGGTTAGTCGAGGTGGGGATGGAGGACTAGGGATGGGGGAGGACCGCTGCGGATGAGAGGAAGTGCTGATGGATGAGGGAGCGAGTCTGTGGTGAGAGTGGAGTGTTAGCCTGAGTGCTGAAGTGCGGACTGGAGGCGTTAAGATGGGTATGGGGGGATGGAATGAGCGCTTGACTGTAATGGACGGTGCGAACTTGAGGCGTTGGGGGGAGGGAGCGAGTGTGTTGGTGAGGAGGAGGGCGAGTAGTGTGTCGGTTGTGGAGGGAGCTGAGTTGTGTAAGGAAGGTTGGAGAGAGTGGGGCCTGTGGAGTAAAGGCGGGTGGGGAGGAGCGAGGGGTTAGGGAGGAGCCGGTGGGGGGAGGGGGGTGTTGGAGGCAGAGTAGAAGAGGGAGAGAGGGAAGGTAGGGTGAGGAGCGAGTGGTGGGGGAGGAGCAGAGTGGGTGGGGGGGAGGAGCGAGTGGTGAGGGGCCGACGTAACTGTGGGTGAGGGTGTGGGAGCGTGAGTGGTAGGAAGGAGCGAGTAGGTGAGGAGGAGCGAGTGGTGAGGAGAGAGCGAGTGAAAGGGGATGTGGTGTAGGGAGAGTGGAGCTATGTGAGTGCTAAGGCGAGCGAGAGTGTGAGGGAGTGGGAGACGAGTGGTGGGGGAGGGCTGTGTGATGTGGTGAGGAAGAGCGCTGAGTAAGTGAGTGGGGTGGAGACGATCGCGTAGATGGTGACTGTGATGGTGAGGAGCGTGAGTGGTGAGGGAGGAAGCCATCATACTAGGTGGGGGAGAGCGAGTGGTGAGTGGGGGAAGTTGCAGGTGGTGTGTGAGGTGGGGGGTGGTGTGGAGGATGGTACTGTATGGTCGGGGATGGGCGACGTGTGCTCAGGGGAAGGGAGGTTGGAAGTCGAGTGGGTGATTGAGGAGCCGAAGGAGTAGGATGTAAGAGGAGGGAGCTGAGTGGTGAGTGAGTCAGTGAGCAAAGTGGTGGAGGAGGGAGGAGCGAGTGGTGGTGGGGAGGGAGCGAGTGCGGTGAAGAGGGTAGGCGCGAGTGGTTGAGGGAGAGGAGCGAGTGGTGGGGGAGGAACGA
>NC_051387.1:57797147-57800472 GCF_015228065.2 Penaeus monodon
AGAGAAGAGGAGGAGGAAAGAGAGAGAGAGAGAGAAAAGAGGGGAAAAAGAAGGGGGAGAGAGAAGGGGAAAAGAAAGAGGAGGAGAGAGAGGAGAGAGGAGAGAGAGAGAGAGAGAGAAGAGAAGAGAGAGAGAGAAAGAGAGAGAGAGAGAGGAGGAGAGAGAAGAAAAGAGAGGAAAAAAGAAGGGGGAAAAAAAAGAGAGAGAGAGAGGAGGAGAAGAGAGAGAGAGAAGAAGAGGAAAAAGGGAGAGAGAGAGAGAGGAGAAAGGCGAGGAGAGGAGAGGGGGAGGGGAGGGGAAGAAGAGAGAAGAGGGGAGGAGACAAAGAGAGAAAAGAGAGAGAGAAAGGAGAAGGAGGGAAAGGAGGAGAGGGGAAGAGAGAGAGAGAAGAGGGGAAGAAGAGGAGAAAGGGAGAGGGAGCAAGAAGAGAGAGAAGAGAGAGGAGAGGGAGGAGAGAGAGAGGGGAGAGAGAGAGAGAAGAGAGAGAGAGCAAGAGAGAGAGAGAGAGAGGAGAGAGAGAGAGAGGGGAGACAAGAGAAGAGAAAGAGAGGAGAGCAAGGAGAGTGAAAGAGAGAGCAAGAGAGAGAGGGGAGAGAGAGAGAGAGAGAGAGAGAGAGAAGGGGGGAGAGAGAGAGAGAGAAAAGAAAGAAAAGAGCAAGAGAGAGAAGAGAGAGCAAAGAGAGAGGAAGGAAAGGAGAGAGAGAAAGAGAGAGAGAGCAGAGAGAGAGAGAGAGCAAGAGAGAGAGAGCAAGAGGAGAGAGAGAAGAGAGAGAGAGAGGAGAAAGAGGGGGGGGGGAAAAAGGGGGCAAAAAAGGGGGAGAAAAGAAGAGAGAGAGGAGAGAAGAGGGGGCAGAGAGCAAGGAAGAGAGAAAAAGAGAGAGGAGAGAGAGAAGAAAAGGAGAGCAAGAGAGAGAGAGAAGAGAAAAAGAGAGGGGAAAAGAGAGAGAGAGAGAGAGGGGAATAGCGAGAAGAGAGAAAAAGGGAGAGAGAGAGAGAGGAAAAGGAGGAAGAGGAGGAAAAGAGAGAGAGAGAGAGGGGAAAAAAAGAAGCAAAAATTTGTCTAGACTAAATTTTTCCGCCCTCGCTCCTTTTATACAGGCTATGATATTCGTGAATATTAGGTTTCCTTCACAAATCAAAATAACCCCATTTTTTTTTTTTCCCCAAAATTTTTTTTTCTTTCCCTTTTTTCCTTTTCCCCTCCCTTCCATTCCTGAATTTTTCCCTTTCTCTTCTTTTTTTTCTTTTCGCCTTCTTGAACTTTTTTTTTCCCCCCCTTTTTTTGGGTTTCCCGGAATTTTTCTTTCTTTCCCCCTCTTCTTTTTCTCTTCCCTTCCTTTTCCCTTTTTTCTTTCCCCCTTTTTCACCCGCTTCCTCCCTCATCCTAGGGCCCCCTCCTCTTCAAAACCCTTTTACCCCTTTTTTCTTAACAATACGTCCTCTTTGTCCTCCCCCCCTTTTCCCTTTCCCTTCCCCCACCCCCCTCCTCCCCCCCTTTTTTTAAAAACCCCCTTTCTCTTCTTTTTTTCTCTTTTTCTTCCCCCCCCCCCCCTTTTTCCCCCACCCTCTTTAATTTTCCTCTTTACCTCCCCTCCTCCTCCTACTCCCCCTCCGCCTTCTCCTCTTCCTCTCCTAACCTTTTTTCTCCTCCTCCTTCATTTTCTTTTTCCTCATCTTCTTCTTCTTCTTCTTTCTCCTCCTCCTCCTTCTGCCCCCCCTCCTCCTCCTCCCCCTTCTCCTCCTCCTCCCCTTCCTCCTCCTCCTCCTCTCCCTATTCTTCTTCTTCCTTCTCCCCCTTCTCCCATTATCTGTCTGTCGTATGAGGGCTTGACGGACCCTTTTTAAACCTCACCCATTAGCGATTAATGGTAAAATCAGGATCCAGTTTCGACCACCCTTTTCTTCTTCGCCCCCCCCCCCCCCCCATTTTCTGTGACATGTGAGAGAACTGAGAAAATAAGCTTCTCAAATCGGTGAATAATGGGGGAGGAGGGGGGGGGGGTCTCGACGACATTTAATGGGGGTTTGTGTGTGGGGGGGGGGGGAGAAGTTCCGAACCAACTGACCCATTGATTCGGAGAAGGATGAGGGGAGGTGGGGGAGAGGGGGCAAGAAAGTTGTACCCTGAATTCTCTCGTTGTGATGGATATAGTACGCCAGGCACACCCATTATAGAGAAGAGGTAAGGGGAGGGGGGGAGTTAGGGGGTAGGGGGGGAGCAGGGAGGATGAGGGCGGAGAGGAAAAGGAAGTGAGGGTGGAAGGAGGGGGGGAAGGGTGGAGGGAGGGGGGGAGAGGGAGGATTAGGGCGGAGAGGAAAAGGGGGAGGGAGGGGGAAGGAGGAGAGGGGAGGGAAGATAAGGGCAGAGAGAAATATGGTTAAGGGGGAGGGGGGGGGGGTAAGAGGGGAGGGGAAAAGAGGATGAGGAGGGAGGAACAGGGGAAGGAAAAGGGAGTGGGAAAACGAGAGGGGAGGGAGGAGGAGGAGGAGGAGGAAGAAGAAGAGGAAGATATCCCATTAATGATGGGATAATAATGGGAGAAGGGGGAGGAGGAGGAGGGGGGGCAGAAGGAGGAGGAGGAGAAAGTAGAAGAGGAAGAAAGGGAAAAAGAGGGAAAAAGAAAAAGAAAAGGGGATTTGGAGAAGGGAGGAGGAGGAGGAAGAAGAGAAAGAAGAGGAGGAGGATTATATTATTATTATCATCAATTATTTTGGGTAGGGGAGAGAGAGAGGTAGAATGGGTGAGGAAAAGGGAGGGGAGGGAGTGAGGGTGGAGGGACGGGAGGGGAGGATGAGGAGGAATGGGTAGAGAGGAAAAGGTGGGGGGAAAGGGGAAGGGGTGGAAGGAAGGGAAGTGGGGGGTGGGGGCGGGAATAGAAGAATGGGAAAGAAGAGGAGGGTAAAGGAAGCAATGTACTGGGGAGATAGGAGAGGGATGATGAAAATAAAACACAAGAACAAATGAGATAAGAGACAGAAAGTAAAGAATGAACAGAACAGGGAACAGAGAGAATAAGGACATAGTAAACCCTAACGCATCCCAATAAGTACGTTATCACAGAGGAGAAACACGCAAAAAAGGGCCTTTTGTTGGCTCAACGGGCCGTTCCCCCCTGGAGACAAACAGACTAATTTTTTCAGAAGCTCGAAGTGATTAAATTTCCCAAAAATTTAAAGAATTACGGGCCCACAAAGGGGATGAGAGCAACTTATTGAAGGCGACTGCGATCAAAGGAAAGGGTTAAAATGAGAAAATTAATATAGACATAAAACGCGTGATTTTTAGTGTTCAGTTTTTTTTTCCCCTTTTTTTTTTTAATTTTTT
>NC_051387.1:57826972-57829472 GCF_015228065.2 Penaeus monodon
TAGTATTTGTGTTATGAGGGCAAAAATTCTGAATGTTTGGTTTCAAATTTTCCATTTCAGTGTAAGTACGGGTAAATTTCGACTGATTGATTTGATAGTAATAATGTTAATACAAATAGTATTTTGTGTTAATCGAAGAGGAAAAAAATATGATGATGATGATGGTAATAATGATAGCAAGAACGCTAATGATAATTATCATTATCATGATGAGGATGAGGATGATAGTGGGAATGGAGGATGGAATAATGATGAAGATGATGATGATGATGATGATGATGATGATGATAGTAATGGTGAGGATACTACTATTACTAATGATAATTTTAATGATAATTAATGAAAATAATAATAATGATAAAGATAATAATCATGAAAATGATAATAATCATAAAGATAATAATCATGATAATGATTATGAGGATGATGATGATGATGATGATGAATTATGATGATGATGATGATAAAAAAAAAATGTAATAAATATAATAATAATAATAATAATAATAATAATAATAATAATAATAATAATAAGTAATGATAATACCGAAACTAACAATGATAAAAGTGACAATAACAATACTACTACTGATAATAATATAATAATAATAATAATAATAATAATAATAATGATAATAATAATAATAACAATAATAGTAACGGCAGTAGTAGTAGTAGTACTGATAATAATGATAGTATTAATACTACTAATAAAAACAATAATAATGATAATAATAGTAATGATAATATTGATAATAATAGCAATAATGATAATGATAATAATAGTGATAATAATAATAATAATAATAATAATAATAATAATAATAATAATAATAATGACAATGATAGTAATAATAATAATAATAATAATAATAATAATAATAATAATAATAATAATAATAATGATGATGATAATGATATTGATGATGATGGTGATGATAATACCATTACTAGTATTAATGCCAATACTAGTATTACTATTACTACTAATACTTCTACTACTACTAAAAATAATAATAATAGTAATAATAATAATGATAATAATAATATTAATGATAATGATAATAACAACAGCAACAATAATTATAATGGTGATGATGATGATAATAATAATAATAATCTAATAAAATAATAATAATGATAATAGTAATAATAATTATAATAATAATAATAATAATAATAATAATAATAATAATAATAATAATAATAATAATAATAATAATAATAATAATAATGATAATAATAATAATAATTATTATTATTATTATTATTATTATTATTATTATTATCATTATTATTATTATATAAAAAAAATAATAATAACAATAATAAAAAAGAGCAGAAAAGAAAAGAGGGATAAAATGAGGAGGAGACGTAAAGAGGAGAGAAGAAAGACACACAAAGGAAGGAATATAAAGGAGAGACAAAAAAGAAAGAAAAAGAAAGGCGAAGGCGAAGAGGAAAATAACTCAGAAAAGGAAAAGAAAATAGGGGGAAATAAATGGAAGCTACGTATAGAGGAGAGAGAAAATAACCGATAAAAAGGGAAGAAGGAAAAGGGAAAAGGGACAATAAACAAAAAAATGAAAGAAAGAAAAAAACTCAGAGACAGTATTTGTTTACTTGCTTTAGAACATGTAATTATGCACTTGTCTGTTCTTTATCTTCTTGTTTATTTACAAATGACGTCATTGATTATGCGAATCTTGCTTAATTCAAAGAAACAATGACTCAATTGCACCGTCCTTTGCACATTGCATCATTGCTCGAAATAGTAAGTTTCTATATTAGCTTACAATGCAGCATTTTGAAGATAACGTCAATCCACAATATAACGTATTTCAACACGTGTACAGTGCATGCAATAATCCCACGCTATTATGCAAGATTTCTATCCTAAAATGATTTCAGCTTTTCGAAAATTCGTCATCACTTAATATCTAAAGGTATTTATCATGCAAATTTAATTGTATTTGCAACATACAGTTAATGCATTTAGCTGAAGCCAGGCTCTTTCAAGTTATGCATATGAAATGTTCTAAACCTTATAATAGTATGATATGGCTTCACTGTTATAGATTGATAGATAAATAGATAGATGGAGTGGATAGATATAAAGATTGATAGATAGATAGGTGAGCGATGACAGGTAGATAGATAGGTAAATGATATACATTTATATACAGGTATGAGATCGTTCGATAAATAGATAAATATAGAAATATAGATAGATAGATATACATAGAGATAGATAGATGATAGATAGACAGATAAATGGATAGGTGGATATATGGGTAGATAGATAGACTGATAGATTGATAGACAGATAGATAGATAGACAGATAGATAGATAGATTTAAAAAATCATATTCAGAATATGTAGTTATTTCATGCCTTCAAAATCATGTTTGATTCTTATCTAAGAACTATAAAATATAAAAATGTCTTTGAAAGTTAAATAGGAGAGAGAGAGAGACAGAGATATAGACAGATAGACAGA
>NC_051387.1:57836972-57839472 GCF_015228065.2 Penaeus monodon
GTGTGTGTGTGTGTGGTTGTGTGTTTGTGTGGTTGTGTGTGTGTGTGTGTGTGTGTGTGTGTGGTTGTGTGTGTGTGTGTGTGTGTGTGTGTGTGTGTGTGTGTGTGTGTGTGTGTGTGTGTGTGTGTGTGTGTGTGTGTGTGTGTGTGTGTGTGTGTTGTGTGTTGTGTGTGTGTGTGTGTGTGTGTGTGTGTGTGTGTGTGTGTGTGTGTGTGTGTGTGTGTAAAAAAGAAACACAGGAAGTGAGAGAGAAGGTGGGAAAAATGAAGTGATAGAAAAAGAAAATAAGAGAGAAAGACAGAGAGAAGGGGGGAGAGAGGGAGAGAAAAGAAAAAGAAAGAAAAAAAGAGAGAAACAGAGAAAAAAAAAGAATAAGGCAGAAAGAGAGTAAGACAGAATTAGAGAAAGAGAGAAAGAATGAGAGAGACAAAGAGAGAAAAAGACAGAGAGAGAGAGAGAGAGAGAGAGAGAGAGAGAGAGAGAGAGAGAGAGAGAGAGAAACAGACAGACAGAGAGAAGCAGAGAGAGAGAAAGAAAGAAAGACAGAGAGAAAGAGAGAGAGAGAGAGAGAGAGAGAGAGAGAGCGAGAAAAGAGAGATCAGAGAGAAGAGAGAGAGAGATGACGAGAGACGAGAGAGAGAGAAGAGAGAGAAGAGAGATAGAAGAAGATGGAGTAAGATGCACAGAACATGATCCCAATCGATCGAAGATACTATTAATGATCCATTCGAATCAAATTGATCAGTATATCGCTAAGATCATTCTGGGCATCAAAGGAAGGCCGGTGTTTTATCACGTAATTATTATTTAGTATTTAATGATAATTTACGAAGAAATGGTGGATAGGGGCTTGATAGAGGTGGGGGTGGGGGTGGGGGGGAAGAGTAGATGGTGGGGTATGGATGGGGGTAGGTGAGGAATGGGGAGTGGATAGAGGGGTAGGGGGAATAGTAATAGAAGTAGGGAAGAGAGGATAGGGGGGGTGGGGCAGGAGTAGGAGATAGGAGCGGGGGTATAGGGGGGGTAGTAGGAGTAGAAGATAGGAACGGGTAGTTATAGGAGGGCGGAGTGAGTGTATGGGCGGTAGGAATGAGAAACCGGAGTAGGTTTATAGGGGCCAGGAGTAGCAGGTAGGAGTGGGGGTATGGGGGCAGGAGTAGGGTATCAGAGAGGGTGTACATGGCCGGGAGTAGGAGATAAAAATGGAGGTAGGGGGGGGGGGAGTAACAGTAAGGAATCAGAATAAGCGTAATATGAGTAGGAATGCGAGGAGGAGTAATAGACCGAAGTAGATATATAGAGCAAGAGATCCTAGTGGTGGTAAGGGGAAAGGAGTTGGGGGGGGGGGGGATTAAGGAATATGGAGTAGATGGTGGATAAGACATCCGTTAAGTAATAGTGAGGGGGGGAGGGGGCAGAGCTGTCGATACCAGATGTGTGAAGAGACAGATGTTTGTGATGGCTTAATGCGCCTGTCATATGCCGCTGCTGTTTTCTGTTATCGTAATTTATATAATTTCTTGCGAAAAATAATTATCTTCCTTATCATTAAAGTAATATTATGATGATAATAATCATTATCATCATTATCATTGCTATAAATATTATTATTATTGGTATTATTACTATTATCATTTTTATTTTCATCATTATTGTTATTAATAACTATTATTATTTTTTATAATCATCATTATTATCATTATTATCACTGTATTTATCCTTTTTATCAGTACTATTACTACAATGGACATCATTATCCTCATCACTGTTATCATTAATCTTATCATGAGGCTAGAACCAAGCGTGAAATAGTGGGGTTTAATTTCAATAACACAGTTGAAGATTATGATGGATTCATAATGTTTATAAGTATTATGTATTAGCTAAGACTGTGTTCATTGTATGCAGAGAAAGGATATCGGCTTGATTTTTAATTCAACGTATAATGTAAGGTGATAGTGAGTCATGTTAACTGATTGCATGTATACCCTTTTAAAGTTGTATCATCATTATCCGTATTATTATCATTATTGTGATAATCATTATAATGGTTATTATTATCATTATTGTTATTATTATTGTCATTCATATTATTGTTATCATTATTATTAGTAGTAGTAGTATTAGTACTAGTAGCAGTATCATTATTATCATCATTGTTGTCATTTTCATATAATGTTATTTCTATTTTAACATTATTAGAATTATCATGATCATCATCATTTTTGTTATCATTAATCTTATTATCATGGCTATCATTATTATTATCTATATTCATTATTACTAATATCATCAATATTGCTGTTATCATTATTACTAGTATCATCAATATTACTATTACTGTTATTACTATTATCGTCATTATTGTCAATATCATCATTATCATCATTATCAATGTTCGTTACTACAATCGCAATTCATCAAATACTGTTTAAATAATCTTTTCTCTCTTTCTTAACTACATACTATAATCATCCTAAATAAAGTTTCCTTTTCAAAA
>NC_051387.1:57847498-57852498 GCF_015228065.2 Penaeus monodon
GAAGAGAAGAGGACAGGATTTTAGGAGAGAATAGAGCCTAGCTTCGTTGTTCTTGCATTCCTTTCCTCCTCTTCTTTGGGTCTTTCTCTTCTCTCTTCTTTTGGGTCTTTTCTCTTCTCTCTCTTTATTTTCTCTCTTTATCACTTTACGTATTTTTTTCCCTACTTTGGAGTCTCTTCTCTTCGCTTTTTTTCTCGTCTTCTACCTCTATTCTCTTTATTTAACACTTCATCCCTTTCTCCCTTTTTCTTTTCTATTTCCTCTTCTCACAGTACTGGCTTAAATTACTCTCTTTTCATCACTTTGTCCTTTCTACTTCCTTTCGTACCTTCTTTCGGCTTCTACTCTCTCTCTCTCCTTCTTTATCACAGCGTCCCTCTCTTCCTCATTTCGTGTGTTCTCTCTTCCCTCTTTCCCTTTAGTCTCGATTTATATATTTTTTTATTCTATTTATATTATATTTTATTTTATATTTTATATTTATATTACATTTTTATTGTCATTAATATTTATATTCTACTTATATATTATTATCTATATTCGATTTATAGTCTCGATTTTTATTCTTTCCTCCTTCCTTCGTCTCTCTCTTCCTTCTCCCTTCTCTTCTCTTAGTCTCAGTCTCTACTCTTTCCTCTGTCCGTCATCCTCCTTTCTCCCTTCTCCCTCTTCCATTCTCTCTCCTTTCTCCTCGCAATCTCGACTTATATTCGGTCCTCCTCTCTCTCCTTCTCTCTTCTTTTGTTCATTTCGAGCCCACCTCTTTCTTCTCCTGTTGTAATCTTATCCTCCGTTTTCCCTCCTTTATCATCTATCCTTCATCCTCCATCCTCTATCCTCCATCCTCCATCCTCTATCGTTTATCCTTCATCTTCCATCCCTTATCCTCTATATTCATCATCCAACCTCCAACCTCCCTCCTCCACCCTCCACCCTTCCCCTCCACCCTCCACCCTCCACCCTCCCTCCTCCACCCTCCACCCTCCACCCTCCACCCTCCCCCTCCACCCTCCATCCCTCCTCCTCTCCCCTCTCCCCCTTTCCATACTCGACATTCTCCAAAGGATTTCGAACAGAAAGCCAGAAATCCAGGATCCTTAACACGCTTTCGTCTACGTCTTGAGAATGGCTTTATCCACGCGAGGCTTTTTTATATTATTCGATTTTTATATTATATTTTTATATATTATATTCATATATTTTTATATTATTAGATAAGATTGGAAATTTCTTTTTTCATTTTCTTTATTTTGTCTATTTATTTATATGATTTATTTTATTTTATTTGTTTTTCTCTTTCTCCATATGAGGGTATTTATACATTAGGTTTTTTTTGTTTGTTGTTTGTTTTATTTTGATGTATTTTATTTTTCATTTTTTTCTTTGTTTGTTTTATTGTTTCTCCTCTTTTTAGGCTTTTTATATCATTAGATTTTCTCTTCTTTTCTTTTTTTGTTTTCTATTTTGAGTTGTATTTTCGTCTTTCTTTATATATATCTTTTCTTCTTTTTAATCCTTCTTTTTAGGCCTTTCATACCATCAGATTTTTTTTTATCTTTCAGTTCTTCTTGCTCGTCTCTATAGCCTAATGGTATTTATATTTTTTTTTAATTGCTCAGTAAAAAAATGAAAAGAAATAAGGGTTATTCCCGGGAAGATTATCCGGAGACTTGTATATGAATAAAAGTCCTCAAAATGACAAGAAGTTTATGAAAGATCCAACTTCAGGCTTTTCTCCAAAGGCATGTATAACAAGGTAACAAAGTGCGTCCTTAGTAGATCATAAAAAAAAAGATGTATAAGATAAAAAAAAAAATCATGAAAAGAGAAGTAGAGTTCATTGTTATATCTTTTCGCTTTGAAGTTCTTAATCTGGACTTTGTTTGGATGTTTTCCGAATGAATGTATGAGGGTTATATGAAAAACGAGGAAAATATATGAAAAGGAAATTCAAAGCACTTTCTTTTCTTTCCTTTTTTTTATATATCATGAGAGAGAAGCAGAGAGAGAGAGAGAGAGAGGCAGAGAGAGAGAGAGAGAGAGAGAGAGAGAGAGAGAGAGAGAGAGAGGCAGAGAGACAGAGAGAGAAAGAGGCAGAGAGAGAAAGAGAGAGAGAGAGAGAGAGACAGAGACAGAGACAGACAGAGAGAGAGAGAGATTTTTTTGTATATCATGTCAAGAAAGAAAATATTCAGTCTAATAGTAACGAAAATCTAATACCATTATCTCTAAATAAAGAAAAAAAAAAAAAAAAAAAAAAAACACGTCTTTAAATCACTCCAACAAACACCTAAACTGTAATCAAAACTTTCGCATCTCCCTAACGCCATCTATCTCATCCACGTCCTCCTCCTCCTCCACTTCTTTCCTTTACATCCCTATTCCACTGGTCCTCCGTATTGTCCTTCACCCACGTTGCTTCATCCACTTTCTCCTCCTTTCCATCGTCAAACCCCTTTATCTTGACGTCCCTATAGACTGCACCCTCTGTTGGAAAAAGCCGAGATTGGTGAAGGACTCTGCACAGTGTAAAGTGTGTACTCTTAATTCAGAGTACAGTGTAAGGGAAGAGTCGAGAGGACTGGAGTAAGGAGAGTAAGAAGGGAGAGGAGAGAGAGAGAGAAGGGGGGGGGGGAAGGAGGGAAAGGAGAGAGAAAGGGGCGGGGTGAAGACAGACAGACAGTCAGGTAGATAGACAGACAGACAGAGATAGCACGAAACTTCAACTACTAGGATTAAAGGAGAGAGAGAGAGAGAGAGAGAGACAGACAGACAGACAGACAGACAGACAGACAGACAGAGAAAGGAAAAGAGAGAGAGAGAGAGAGAGAGAGAGAAAGGGGGAGAAAGAGGAAAAGGAAAGAGAGAGAGAGAGAGAGAGAGAGAGAGAGAGAGAGAGAGAGAGAGAGAGAGAGAGAGAGAGAGAGAGAGAGGGAGGCCACAATCGTTAGGGTAAAAGTCGTAGTAACAAGAGCGAACAACGCTATAGAAGTTTCGCAATTCTAACTCTTCGCCCATGTGAGTACTCTAACGTCCGCCTCTTCTCTCCTCTATTTGTCTATTTATTTGTTTCCATCTCTATTCCTCGTTTTGGTTCTTCAATTTCCGTTTCGCCTTTCATTCCCACATTTTTTTCATCTTTCTTTCTCTCTCTTTATATTTCTCTTTCTTTTTTCTCTTTCTCTTTCTCTTTCTCTTTCTCTTTCTCTTTGCTTTTTCTTTTAGTTGAGTTGCAATAAATGATTGCAATAAATCTCTCTCGCCTTCTCTTTCTCTCCCTCTCTCTCTCTCTCTTTCTCTCTCTCTCTCTTTCTTTTTCTTTTTCTTTTTCTTTTTCTTTTTCTTTTTCTTTTTCTTTTTCTTTTTCTTTTTCTTTTTCTTTTTCTTTTTCTTTTTCTTTTTCTTTTTCTTTCTCTCTCTCTCTCTCTCTCTCTCTCTCTCTCTCTCTTTTTCTTCTCCTATTTCTGTTTTAATTTACCTTTAATCTTCTCTCTCCCACTTCTCCCCTTTTATCGCCTAGAGATTTTAGTTTTTCACTTGTTCTTTAAGTGGCAGTGAAGGACAAGGTAAAAGTTTGTGTCTCGCCATCCAAAAGTCTTGTTATTATACTCAAAGGTGAAATTACTTGAATTAAAGAAAATTTCAGGGCCAATAAAGATATCTGCAAGAGGGCATCCTGGTACTACAGTCAAGATAGAAAGTGTCTATCTTGACTGGAGTCAAGATAGAGAGAAAGTTTGTTAGACACAAAGGTGAAATTATGTGACTTAAAGAAAAGATTCAGAGCCAATAAAGAGATAGGCAAGATACTGATACTAGAGACAATATAGAGATAAATTGTTATTATGCTCAAAGGTGAAATGATGTGACTTATAGAAATCTTTCAGAGCCGGTAAAGAGATCGGCAAGAGTCAAGATAAAAAGTGTCATTAAACTCAAATTATGTGTTTTAAGGAAAACTTTCAGAGAAAATAAACAGATCTGCAATAGGGCATCTTGATACTAGAGTTAAGACAGAGAGAATGTTCTCAATGGAATATTGACATATATGGGAAAAACTTTCGGATACAAAATGAGAAAGCGTAGCGTTATTGGTAAAGAAACCGGAATGTTCATAATGTTTTGAGGGTGAATATATGTTCAGTTATTTGGTCTGATTATTAGAGCCGGATTCTGCATATGATGAACTGGGCTGCAAATATATATTAATACATCGATGTACATTCTATATTGCACTTTGTATTTCATCGACATTACGTGATTAAAACTGCCTTGTAAGTCTAAATATATAATATGTAATGTATAATGCATTTTGCACACCCACGAGATATGTATATATCTGCTAACATATATTTATATTTAAATAAGTTTCAATGTATAATCATGAACCCTTCGGTAATATCAAAATCTGTGATTTATAATTTGGATTCATAAAATAATATTTCATAGCTGAAATACCTCCAAATAAAGCTTCTTATTCTGTCATTCCTTGCACAAAGTCATACTAACGCGTTTATTTTAGTCTCGGCTACGCAACAAGTATTTACTGATACATATTTACATTCCATTTTACTATTCATAAAAAGAAAATATTTATTGCAATCATGTGTATCTTGTTCCTATCTAACGCAGGATATTGCATTGTTATACAAATGCATCTGAAGCTTGTGGATATTCTAGCAACTTAATTAAATACTACGATATAACATTCTGTCGCTTATATTAACTAATCGAGCGTGTTAGTGAAGGATTCGTAGTAAATTCGTATTTCCAATTTTGTTATAAAAAAGAGATTATCATTACTGACACAGAATTTCTCTTTCAATTATCCTCCGGAGTGCAGACAGATAACGAGGGAATGAACATATGAACTTGCAATAAATTTACCAGATTCTGAGTTCATACACAAAATGCGTGAACAAGATATGTTATGAAGTAGAAGTACAAGAATGAACAAAAATATAATGATCCATATTTTATACATTTAATATGAAGTTTGA
>NC_051387.1:57864998-57867498 GCF_015228065.2 Penaeus monodon
TCCTTCTGCCTTCTGCTATATCTCTTCCTATTTATCAATGGTATTTTATTCTTCCTTTTATCCATGACGCGTTTTTTCTTGGTTCCAATTTTTTTTTTTTTTTTTTTTTTTTTTTTTTTTTTTTTTTTTTTTTTTTTTTTGACGCCTTTTCACTTTTCGTGAATGTCGTGCCTTTTATGTTGTTCATGTTACTGTCCATGTTTGTTCGTTTATTTGTTTCATGCGTTTGTTATTACTGTCGTTGTGTTATTATTGGTATCATATTACACAAGAGTTATAATTATCAATGTATATATAAAGATACATACATACATACATACATACATACATACATACATACATACATACATACATACATAGATGCATAGATATATAGATACATAGACAGATAGGTAGATAACTAGGTATATACATGTATATACCCTTATTTGTTTATTTATGTATTTACTTGTTTATTTATGCATATATATTTCTTTTATTTTAATTTATAACTTATTCCTTTGATATTATCATTTCTTATCATTATCACTGTCATCATTATCTTTGTTATTATTGTCATTATCAGCATCGCCACTATCATTCTCATTAATATCATTATTACCATTATCATTGTCATTATTATTGTAGTGTACGACTGCGTACTCGCCGACTCTAAGGCCGCGCTCGCCAGGACTGACATCATCCTCGGGCGACAAGTGGATGAGGCCGGGTCTTGATCATGCTACATGCCTGCCTCTTCAACCACGGAATGAATGATGTGGGGAACTGTGATGTTGCCTTTGACTTGGACGAGACGTCCCGGGCTACGTTTCTACTAACGAAGCGGGCGCGAGGCTGCCGCTTCGCCCGCCTTGCCCTCTCAAAGTCAAAGACTGTAAATATGTACGGCCCGAAACGCACAGTTTTCGCTCAAACTGTGTATTAACAGTTTCTCTGAATCCTTTCCCTTATTTATTTTTTTTTCTGTTATTCTCTCTCTTCGGCGACGCTTCCAAAGTGTCACAATAACCCGTGAGTGGTCGTCACATTGTTTGTTTTTCTCTCCCTCTCTCTTTTCATGTTCGTTTGGGTCCTTCGGCTTGTTTGGACTGTCGAAGTATCGGGTTGGTCTTCCGACACTTACTTTGCGTATCTTCTTTTCGCGCCATGCCTGGGGCATAGTCTGGGGGTCTCTTTCGGGGTACAAGTACCCCGAAAGTACCCCGTCTTGGGAGGGGAGAGAAGTTCGGTCCTGACTTCAATAGTGTACCTTGGTCCCGCTCTGTGTTATGTGTGCTCTCGCTTTGTGGGTTTACTTCGCTCCGCGCCAGGATTGCTGAATTCGTGTCTCGTCAATGTTAAGTGTTGTTTATGGTTGCTTGTAGGAGACACTAGGTCTCTTTTAGACTTTGGACTGTATTACCATTTGTAGGTTGCACTATCTTTCACAATGTCCCAAAGCAGCACTTTGTGAAATCAAAATGTCAGAGTATAGAAGGACCACTTCACATAGAAGGGACACTACTTGAGGATCCGTATGTGCCATATAATGTTCGAAACTGAGTCATCACTTCGTTTTCTTCTCTCAGCTTAAGGATACACACTGTAAAAATTTCCCGTGGCTGATTTACCTGTAGAACTAGCTAATGAGTGTGATTTGCTCAATAAATAAATATAATGCCGTCGTAGAGCTTTCACTCACTCCCAGTCAGAAGAACAAATAATGTTTACGACCTCTTAAGTTCTGGTTCTGACCAAGGCTAAGTGCTTGAAACGTTCTCGGGCTCAGGGTCTCTTAAACAGTACATTGCTGGTTACTCTGATATCTCGCAACCCCCCTGAAAGGCTGTAAAAAGGCTAGATGAATCGGAGTATATTAAGCTGATATTTTAGAACAAACCATAACTTTTGCTATGCCTGGGTTCTTGTTTCCAGCAGGTGGATGTTCAAACCGAGGGCAAGAGGCAGAATTCTATGATCTTGCATTTTTTTCTCCCAAACACGTCCACGCAGACGCTCAGCCTACGCTATCTCCCTTTTCACATTTACACGCTTACACATCCAACATTCAGCACACACATTCTGTATTTTCTTTCCGCCCTTCTCTCCTACAACATTCACACCCCCATACACAACAGACACGGTTCTACTAATCGGGTGGTGACAGCGTGCCGTAGGCCTGGAACCTTACATCTGTTCACTGCAGACGAGTCTTTTTCCTGAATAAAAACCTATATTCTCGGCTAAGCCCGAACTCAACCACACATATCGAATCTGCTTCCAGTTATCATCACTATCGTCAGCATTATTTGTATAATCGTGAATATTATCAATACTATTATCATATTAATTACCACTGTTGTTGAAACTGATAGTATTGTTGAAGTTATCAGTATTATAATCATCATTAGTCTAATTTATAACAGTACAACCTCTTACACCCAAACTCATTTTAAGATTCAAAAGATCTATCAGCATTTCCTCTCATGCCATTTCGCTTCATTTACCTCCATTAGCAGCG
>NC_051387.1:57874998-57877498 GCF_015228065.2 Penaeus monodon
CCATTTGTGAGCATCGTCTTCACCTTCTAAAAGGGACGTAATCTTAATATTATTGAATGATTTACGTTTACTTATATTCATAAAAAAATATGCACGTACACTCGCACACACACACACAGATACACACACGCGCACATGCACGCGCACACGCACACGCACACGCACACGCATACACACATGCTCACACACAACGATTACCCTTCATTGTATACATATATACGCACATGTGTTTAAATTTTGGCTGGCCTTATGTTCTCGCTTTTGGCTTCCCCTCTCTTCGCTTTTAGCTTTTACCCTATCCCCCCCTCTTCGTTCTTGACTTTCCCCCCTCTTTACTCTTAGTCTCCTCCTCCCCTCTTTATGGTATTATCTTCAAAGACGAAATTTTTATTCCACACTGACGTGAATGTTGGGCAGAATATCTACACTGACTTGCTAGCTTTTTGCTATTATTCACTTCATTAGAAGATGAAATTTTGCCCACACACACACAAAAAAAAAAAAAAAAAAATCAGTTTTCAGTTTCCTTCTTGATAAAAAATCCAAAATACGCATTTTCTTTTCCTTTTTATGAACAGAGAAATATCAAGTATACTAATATCCTTTACATGAGAGGCTTTTTTCTATGCAACTCCAGAAACTTTTTGATTAAAAAGTCAAGCACCGGGGGTTTGCCCTTGACCTAACAGAATAATCGCAAATATTTGCTATAAATCTACACTTCAAAAGGAAAGCGGTTCTGATTCTCTTTGCAACCACGACTTTCTTGCTGCTGGCATTCGCAAGCACTCGTGACCCACTGCCCTTCGTATTCAGGACAGGATCTGTCTGTGTGTCTGTCTCTGTTCTGTTTCTCTCTCTTCCGTCTCTCTTCCTTCTCTTCTCTTCTCTTCTCTTCTCTTCTCTTCTCTTCTCTTCTCTTCTCTTCTCTTCTCTCTCTCTCTCAGCGTAAACCTGTTGTCGATATAGCCATGATAAATAAGAATCAACCACAATACCAGAACTGGCCGTTTGATCATATGCAGGAGGCAGATTAAGATTGCTTTTTGTAAGCTTAAGATAAACTATTTAAGGCTCGTGGCCCTCAAAGGAATTATGCCACACACAACAGGCTGGGAAAACTTCAAAGAAAAGCACAGATGTGGGAAAAGAGAGGAGAAGAGATGGCAGAAGATAGGAAGTGAAGAACGAATGACTGAAGAGGATAGAAGGAGATCTAGAGATAACAGAATAAATGAAAAGAGGTACAAAAGAGTAAGATTCAGAAAAAAGTAATATTAAAGGATTTATAGTCCCGAGAGTACCAGCAATTCTTACATAAAAGAACGTCAATCAAGTAGGAATAACTCCAACACTCTCACTTCAAATCTGCACTTCACAGATAAAAAAAAAAATAGAATTAAATTGACTAATAAAAAAAAAAAATCAACATTTACCTTGTTTTGAAAGGTGTCTCTGAATTCTTTAAGAACATTTCGAAAATAGAAAAAAAATACTTTTGAACCCCGAACAAGTACAGGCTTACCATAAGAACAAAGAAATTTGCCATATCCATGATTAGCAGGTGATTAGATCCTGCAAAATCGTCAGCAAGATGCAGGAGCAGGAGTGTTTACACGAAAGCGCCTGTGTTCATTGTGAATCAAAGATTTCGAAATGCTGTGCAAGTCAGTATGAAAACGCACACGTGCCTGCCTGCTTGCATACAGACATTTAAGCCAAGTGGTAAGTGAGCGACATATTCTCATCTCTCTCTCTCTACACACATACACACATGTATATACACATATGTGTATATACATAAATGTGTGTATGTGTGTGTGTGTGTGCGTGTGTGTGCGTGTCACACACACACACACAGTTGATAGAACTGTTCCAAGGTTATATAATTAAAATGCAACCAACACAGTCTATATATCAAACAATTAAACAATGTGACAGAATAGATAACTGAAAATACCAAAATAGATAACACTTACAAACACACACACACACACACACACACACACACACACACACACACACACACACACACACACACACACACACACACACACACACACACACACACACACACTATTGCTTCCAACGTTGTTTGTCGAGAAATAATAATACGTGTTTTTTTTTTTTTTTTCTTTCTTTCCCTCACGTCATTAACAAATATTTCGTATTCATAAGCAGGTGTTTACATTACACATACGGACCAGCATAAGTTACTTAGTTCCCGGAATAAAAGTATGGCCTTAAATTTTAATGAAGGGATGTTGGTTTGTTAAAATAGTGTTGCAAGTCTGGTGCTTTATAAAACATTTTCCGAATTTGGATTATTATGTTTCACACACATTAACATGCATCAACATACATCAACATACTCGTACATATATGTATACATATGCACATATAGGAACATAAAAAGGTAGGTGTATGTATCAATATAAATACATGGATACGTGTATTCATGCACACACAAACATACACATTGTATAAAATATATAAATGA
>NC_051387.1:57894998-57897498 GCF_015228065.2 Penaeus monodon
ATATATATATATATATATATACAATATATATATATATATATAGGTAGATAGAAAGCTAGATAGATAGACAGATACATATACCTATTTGAGGTATGTACTCGTCAAGTAAAACCCAGAGTGCTTCTTGCTTCACACACAGGAAAAACAATCATCAATCATCAATAACGGTATGCTCATGTTTGAGCAGCCGTGGACCTCTCCACCATCCTTCGCCACTCAACTCGATCTTGCGCTTTTCTTTCCACTTGTACCATCGACAACCCACAAATATCTTTGATGTTGTCGCTCAGTCTTGTCTTCGGTTTGCCCATCCCTGTCAGCAAGTCTTTCTCAATACTTTCACTTCTCATCACATGACCAATAAACTTTAGTTTCCTTTTATTCAAGATGTCCAACAGCCGGTCTTTAAAATTTATTTTTCTCATCACTTCATCATTCGTTTTCTTTTCTGTCCAGTTAATACGTAGTACTCGTCTGTAACACCACATTTCAGGAAAAACAATACAAGTCGGAATTATCAAGCATTTCTCCAGTAGGAATTATAACGAACATTTCTCTAAAATGAAATACCAAGGAGAACTAACCCAACCTACTTTTATGTGTGGAATTACGTGTCAAAAGGAAACCGCATAACTTCTGAATTCCATGGTATTAAAGTTACGTCATTTTTCTGCACAAGTCTTCCGTAATTACGGTCATTGGTTTTGATTATAATTGTACCTCGGCAGATAAGGGTGTACTCTAGAAATGGTGGGAGATGGAAAGAGAGAGAGAGAGAGAGAGAGAGAGAGAGTGAGAGAGAGAGAGAGAGAGAGAGAGAGAGAGAGAGAGAGAGAAAGGGGGGGGAGAGAGAGAGAGAGAGAAAGAGAGAGAGAGAGAGAGAGGAAGAAAGAGAGAAAGGGGGGGAGGAAAGAGGGGGGGGGGGTAAGGAGAAAGCCTCAGGTGCTAATGTACATAGTTAATCTGGGAATGTGTCATAGTTATCTGCTAATATTAATAATGCTAATGTGCCACAACTTGTCTTGAAAGGAGAAAATCAAATTTTAATTCACATTGTCGAGACGTATCATTCTGTTTATTTGCTGTAAATGTGAGTATATAATACAAATATATATATATATATATATATATATATATATATATATATATATATATATATATATATATATACATATATATATTAATGTATATTTATATATATATATATATATATATATATATATATATATATATATATATATATATATATATGTATACATATACATTTATAGATAGATAGATAGATAGATAGATAGATAGATAGATAGATAGATAGATAGATATAGATATAGATAGTAGATAGATACAATTTATATATATATATATATATATATATATATATATATATATATATATATATATATATATATATATATATATATATATATATAGCTCAAGTCAGTGCCGGGTAAATAGAGATGGTGACTCGATAAAAAAAACACCGGGCGGAAGGCAATGGCAAACCACCGCTCTAAATTGCTAAGAAAAAATCATGGAAGCCCATGATCGTCAAGGCCGCGGTGGCCGAATGGTTAGAGCGTCGGACGCAAGACTGTCACGACGGCAATCTGAATTCGAGGGTTCGAGTCACCTACCCCCGCGTTGTTCCCTTGGGCAAGGAACTTCACCTTGATTGCCTACCTAGCCACTGGGTGGCCAAGCCAGCCCAAGTCAAGTGCTGGTCCCAAGCCCGGATAAATAGAGAGAATGATTACCTAAAAGGTACCACCGGCACTCTCCGTGGAAAGGAACTGGGGACCCTACCACGTACTCACTCCAAGAGCATCACAACATGAAAACTACAATTAAGTATCATGCTGTGACCACGGCGGCTCAGACATGAACCTGCCGTTAAAAGAGGAATATATATATATATATATATATATATATATATATATATATATATATATATATATATATATATATATATATATATATATACATATATTTATGTGCATTATATACATTTCCTTCCCCCTCCCCTCCCCCTCCCTCTCTCTCTCTCTCTCTCTCTCTCTCTCTCTCTCTCTCTCTCTCTCTCTTCTCTCTCTCTCTCTCTCTCTCTCTCTCTCTCCCTGTCTCCTTCCTTCCTCCCTGTCTCCCTCTCCTTCTCCCTATCCCCCTCTCCCTCACCCTCTCCCTCCCTCTCACCCTCCCTCTCCTTCCCCCTCCCCCTCTCCCCCTCCCTCCCCCTTACTCTCCTCCTCTTCCTCTCCCCTCCCCCTCCCTCTCCCTCTCTCCCCTTGCCCACTCCCTCTCCCCCTCTCCCTTCTCCCTCTCCTTCCCCCTCTCCCTTCACCCTCCCCTCCCTCCCCATCACCCTCTCCCCCTCCCCTCCTTCCCCTCCTTCCCCCATCTCCCTCCCCCCTTCTCCCCCTCCCTCGTAATAATCACCCCCTCCGTCATAAATGCCATCAGCGTCCGGTCGCCATAATTCACAACTTTGCCATTTCGCGCGCCA
>NC_051387.1:57932498-57934998 GCF_015228065.2 Penaeus monodon
ACTGTTTTGTTACTTTGTTATTTTCATTGTTGATGTTATTATTAGTATTGTTCCTGTTAGTATTGTTGGTATCATTTTCATCACTATTACTGCTAGGAGTAGTAATAGTAGTATCATTTTTATCATATTTTTTCTATAATGATGATGATCATCATCATTTCATCATCATTATCATCATCTCCACCACCAACTTCAGCATCGTAACTATAATTATTGATATTGTTGTTGCTGTCATTATTATTATCATTGTTATTAGTAGTTGTATTGTTATTATTATTATTGTTGTTGTTGTTGTTGTTGTTGTTGTTGTTTATATCGATTTTAATTGTTATTATTATTGGTGTTGTCGTTACGATTATTATTATATTATTATTACTACATAGTATCATTATTATCAGTATCTTCATAAACATCATTTCCAAAACCACCATTAGCTTTATTATTATTATTATTATTATTATTATTATTATTATTATTATTATTATTATTATTATTATTATTATTATTATTATTGTTGCTGGTGTTGTTGTTATCATTATTACCATCCTTATCATTTATCATTACTATCATTATTATTGCTGTTGTTGTTGTTGTTGCTGTTATCATTGTTATAATTACTATTATTATTATTGTTACTGTTATTTTTTGTTTTACCTTTTTATCATTATTATTATTATTATTATTATTATTATTATTATTATTATTATTATTATTATTATTATTACTATTATTATTATTATTATAGACAGATAGATAGATATTTAAACATGTATATATATGAATATATATATATATATATATATATATATATATATATATATATATATATATATATATATATACATATACTTATACATACATACATACATACATATATGCATGTATGTATGTATGTATGTATGTATGTACGTATGTGTGTGTGTGTGTGTGTTGTGTGTGTGTGTGTGTGTGTGTGTGTGTGTGTGTGTGTGTGTGTGTGTGTGTGTGTGTGTGTGTGTGTGTGTGTGTGTGTGTGTGTGTGTGTGTGTGAATATATATAATATATATACATATATACATATATTCACACACACACAAACACACACAAACATACACAATCACACACACACACACACACACGCACACACACACACACACACACACACACACACACACACACACACACACACACACACATATATATATATATATATATATATATATATATATATATATATATATATATATATTATATATAAACGTGTTTATTCATTTATTCCCCTATCAAAAACGGCTGCAATACCAGTTTCACAGTGTCAGCGATGGAACATAAAATTATTTTCAGCTTAAAGTTAAAATCAATATTGCACATCCGCTCTAAACATTAATTCGACGTCGTTAAAAGCTCAGTCTTCTAAACACAATGGAAAATATATTTCAATGTTTCAATTAAATGTCACGTAATTTTATTTTAAAAAAGAAGAAAAAAAGTATTGTTTGTGATTTTAAAAATTCAACTTATTTCGGTTTTTCTTTTCATTTGTCGAAGTTTTTGTTTATTATTAACGCCTATTATTTTTCATATCAGCTGTTGTCCCCGATGTAGAGAAGTAAATTTCATGTATTATCACATTTGAAAAATAAAATACGTATTCGGAATTCGTTTTGAAAGTTCATTAAACCGGTAACACATATCCAAAACATATTCGAACGTTCTGACGAGGAATTTAAAGGTAAGTTCTGAAATGTGCGCTATAAAAGAACAAAAACATGTGGCTACATAGATTCGGAATAATGTGCCGCTGTGTATATGCGTAGTATAGGGTTGTATGTAGTGTATATTTGTGTAAAGTTTCTATGTTATTTCTCTGTCATACAATGCATATATATAAATCCGTACATATAGATATAGATACATTCATATATGTGTGTGTATACATATATAGATAGATAGATAGATAGATAGATAGATAGATAGATAGATAGATAGATAGATAGATAGATGTATGTATGTATGCGTGTATGTGTGTGTGTGTGTGTGTGTGTGTGTGTGTGTGTGTGTGCGAGTGTTTGTTGTTCTTTTGTGCATATCCGTGTGTTTACACACATACAACGGTTCACTCATCCATTCATCCATCCACATCCACACACACAAACACCCACGTCCACACAACCCAATACCGACTCCCCTCCCTTCCCTCCCTTCCATCAACGCCCATTCCGCCCCCACGTGATAGACGGCGCCCGCTCTGTTGCACTGCCCACGGTGCTTTGCCCGGCTATGTCCACGGGGCTGGCCGACCTGATGACACGGTAATTGATTGTCAATATATCACAGTGTGACCTTCTCTGGCAGTAATTGGCGACGGGCTGTAGCGGAACCGAACGGATGGGCGGCGCCCGCTGGGAGAGGGCAATTTTGTGTGTGGGCGCTTATATAGGTGGGTTTGTATATAGTTATTTTTGTATGCATATGCGCGAACACACACATGCACACACTCGCACCTGTATATAGATAGAT
>NC_051387.1:57939998-57949998 GCF_015228065.2 Penaeus monodon
TCTCTCTGAAAAAATATGCCCCGGTACCACAGATGACCCCCCCCCCACCCTCTTTCCCACCCCCCCACCACCACCCTTTCAAACCCTCCCCCCCCGCCCGCAATTTTTCATCATTTTAAACTTGTACCCGTACGATAATTAACCCAGTTACAACACGATGATCACCTCCTAATGAATGAGGCAATCATAATCCAACCCGATGCCCCGGTGACAGATGACCCCTCCCCCCGCCCCCCCCCCGCAATATTCATCGTGTTTGAACTTGTACCCGGATGAGAATTTACCCTGTTACAGACGATGAAACCCCCCCCTAAGAATGAGCAATCATAATCCAACCCAATGCCAGGGCAAGTTGACCCCACACACCCCTTCCCTACCCTCCCCCCCCCACCCGCAATATTATCATGTTTTAAAATTGACCGGACGGAATTTACCGTTAAGAGAGTGACCAACCCCTCCTAATGAATGAGACAATCAAATCCCAACCCAAAAGCCAGGTGTCACGTTTACCCACCACCCCCACCTCTTCCATACCTCCCACCCCATTCCCCCCAATATTCATCATGTTTAAAATTGTACCCGGATCGAGAATTGACCTGTTCAGACGAATGATTATCCCCCAATTTCATAACCATAAATTCCTTAATGATGTCTAAACACCACCCAAGGGTTCCCTTCACCCTCCCCTCCTCCTCTCCAAAACCAACCCTCCTTCCCCCCTACCGCCCCTGCCCCACATTCCTCCATACCCAAAGAATAAATAAAAAAAAGAGGAAACAAACAAAAAACAAGCCCATTAAGGAGTAGTACAGCCCCCCACTAAGGCGAGCGATCACCCCCCCTAATGAATTTATGCACCCCCCCCATCACCCCCCCCCCCCCCCCCCGCCCCCGAATATCATCGTGTTTGAACTTGTACCCGGACGAGAATTGACCCCGTTCAGAGAGTGGGCCCCCCCCTCCCAATGAATGAAACTCTATAATCCAAAACCCGGGGTCCTCCCCCCCGTCCCCTCCCCCACAGGTCGGTCAACAAAAAGGCTGCTAAGACCAAAATTACCGTTCGTCCCTCGTCGTGACCGGGATAAGAAATTTAATTAACTGAAAAAGGGTTTTAAAACCGTTGATAATATATACTTTTTTTTTCTATTTTATCCCCACACACACACACAACATACACCACACCACACACAGACACACCACACACACACACAAAATATTTTAAGTGAATAACAAAATGATAATCATCGCTGCGATAGACTTTCCTCCCAACCCAAAATTTTGCATCAACCCCCTATATGGGGTAGGCGATTTTAAGAAGAACTCGTGGTGCTAATACACACACCTAAAGGGGCCCCCTCACCCTTCCCCCCTCCTCCCCAAAACCAACCCCCCTTCCCCTTTTACCCCCCCTGCCCAAATCCTCCCAACCAAAGCAATAATTTTGTAAAAAAAAGAAGCAAAAAAAAATACAAGTCCTACTTAAGGAGAAATACAGTCCTGCACGAAAGGGGAGTGATCACCCCTCCTAAGAAGTGAATATAATCCAACCCCCAAAACCCGGGTCACTAGATCCCCCTCCCTCACAACCTCCCCCCCCCTCCACACCCCCCCTCGGTTTGAACTTTTACCCGGGTCGAGAATTTACCCTGTTTGCGAGTGACACCCCTCCTAATAAATGAAACTGTCATAATCAATAACCCTAAAAAGGGCTTCATATATGCCTTTAGTACAGACACAAATACAAATCATATCGCCCCGAATTTCATATAACGAGGATGATAATATGATCATTTCTTCTTATTCAGAGGTAATGACGGTGGTGGTGCAGTCTCGTCTTGAGGTGTAACCAACCAAGAAAAGGAAATCCATTTTAACCCTTACTAAGATTGACAATGTTCGCATTACGAAATATAAGACAAAAATAATATGCATATGACACTATCCATTTCTCACTCCATATGCATATATAAAAAAAAAATACTTGCAAAGACCATAATCAATATCTTTACAAATGTTTACAAATGCATAATATAACAAAGATGCAACTCTAATAAGAATATCTCAAACAGAAATTTCTTAACCTCGCGGGAACGATTGATAAACTTGCGAACTCCTCTCTTCTTTTAACATGTTATACTAGTCGTTCTTACATCCCAAAGGCATCTTCATAATAAAAATACAATTCAGTGAAAAGGATCATGAAACTCTTGTTGTACCCAACATGCCTTTAATATGACTTTCAAGAACACAAACACGCGTCCTAACAGGTGATAACACAAATAAGATAAAAATAACAGGCTTATATTTTTGTGTAAATGTAAATACGATAACTACCACTACGCACGTTTGAAAATTGCAGGCTATACAACAGGTTAATCATAATATAACAGGTGCAACCCTAATAAGAATAACAACAGAAAATTTCTTAACTTCGCGGGACGATTGATAAGCTATCTTACATCCCAAAGCATCTTTCTAATAAAAATACAATTCACTCAAAAGGATCATGAAACTCTTGTTGTACTCAATGTCTTTATTATGACTTTCACAAACACACATCCTAACAGGCGGTAATACAAATAAAATGAAAATAACCAGCTTAAATTTTCTGTGTAAATGTAAATAAGATAACCACTATCTCATACGTTTGAAAATTTCAGGCTTATGCAACAGTTTAATTACCTAACAGGTTGAAAAGTCACCGGTTTTATTCTTTTAGAGAGCATTAATAGGGTTTTCAACGCATCTGCGCGAGACCAAAGACGGGTTTCCCCCTCCTATTTCCGCTTGAACAGTTAATTATCTACCAACTAGGACCACCACCTGTTCCCACGTGCCGAACCAGTTATGTTTTGCTAATTAACCTCAAGGGGCAATGCGGTATATTTCCTAAAATGTTCCCGCCTCAGCTCTCAATTTTGTACAATCTACAATGCAAACTAGGAAATATGTTCAGCTTTCCCATATGTATAACTCTGTGCACGCCAATACAGTGCATTCTCTTCTGATATAAAAAGACCAGGGTAAACATCGATTAGGGATCCTCTGTTTATGATGATATAAGAAAAAGATGAATTAGAACAGAAGGTGGACTAGCTTTTCAGTAATTTACTCCCCCTCCATAAATTTGTCCATAGTACCTCCCTACAAGTATATACGAAGAAAAGGAACTATGCAACGGTAACCACTAATGTTGGTTACTATAGTTTCATTCATCTAGCAAATATGCTACACACACACACACATACACACACAAATATTGCTAAGGTGAATAACAAAATGATACATCTATCGTCTGCGATAGACTTTCCTCCTCAACCATATTTTGCATCAATCCCGTATATGGTGTAGGCGATGTGGAAGAAGAACTCGTGTGATGTCTAATACACACACCTAAAGGGCTCCTCTCACCCTTCCCTCCTCCTCTCCAAACCAACCCTCCTTCCCTTCTTACCGCCCCTGCCCCACATTCCTCCATACCCAAAGCAATAATAGTAAGAAAAAGAAGCAAACAAACAAATCACAAGTCCTACTTAAGGAGATAATACAGTCCTGCACTGAAGTGCGAGTGATCACCCCTCCTAATGAATGATGCAATCAAAATCCAACCCAGTACCAGGTGTCACTGATGACCCACCTCCCTCGTCACCCCTCCTCCCCTCCACACCCGCCCCCGCAATATTCATAGTGTTTGAACTTGTACCCGGATCGAGAATTGACCCTGTTACAGACCACCCCTCCTAATGAATGAAACTCTCATAATCAATAACCCTAACAAGGTCTTCATATATGCCTTTAGTACAAACAAACAGACACAAATACAAATCATATCGCCCCGAATTTCATATAACGAGGATGATAATATGATCATTTCTTCTTATTCAGAGGTAATGACGGTGGTGGTGCACTCTCGTCTTGAGGTGTAACCAACCAAGAAAAGGAAATCCATTTTAAACCCTTACTAAGATTGACAATGTTCGCATTACGTAAATATAAGACAAAAATATATGCATATGACACTATCCACTTCTCACTCCATATGCATATATAAAAAAAAATACTTGCAAAGACCATAATCAATATCTTTACAAATGTTTACAAATGCATAATATAACAAAGATGCAATTCTAATAAGAATATCTCAACAGAAATTTCTTAACTTCGCGGGAACGATTGATAAACTTGCGAACTCCTCTCTTCTTTAACATGTTATACTAGTCGTACATACATCCCAAAGGCATCGTCATAATAAAAATACAATCAGTGAAAAGGTCATGAAACTCTTGTGTACCCAACATGCCTTTAATATGACTTTCAAGCTTACACAAACACGCGTCCTAACAGGTGATAACACAAATAAGATAAAAATAACAGGCTTATATTTTTTGTGTAAATGTAAATGCGATAACTACCACTACGCACGTTTGAAAATTGCAGGCTTATACAACAGGTTAATCATAATATAACAGGTGCAACCCTAATAAGAATAACAACAGAAATTTCTTAACTTCGCGGGACGATTGATAAGCTATCTTACATCCCAAAGGCATCTTTCTAATTAAAATACAATTCACTCAAAAGGATCATGAAACTCTTGTTGTACTCAATGTCTTTATTATGACTTTCACAAACACACATCCTAACAGGCGGTAATACAAATAAAATGAAAATAACCAGCTTAAATTTTCTGTGTAAATGTAAATAAGATAACCACTATCTCATACGTTTGAAAAATTCAGGCTTATACAACAGTTTAATTTCCTAACAGGTTGAAAAGTCGCCGGTTTTATTCTATTTAGAGAGCATTAATAGGGTTTTCAACGCATCTGCGCGAGACCAAAGACGGGTTTCCCCCTCCTATTTCTGCTTGAACAGTTAATTATCTACCAACTAGGACCACCACCTGTCCCCACGTGCCGAACCAGTTATGTTTTGCTAATTAACCTCAAGGGGCAATGCGGTATATTTCCTAAAATGTTCCCGCCTCAGCTCTCAATTTTGTACAATCTACAATGCAAACTAGGAAATATGTTCAGCTTTCCCATATGTATAACTCTGTGCACGCCAATACAGTGCATTCTCTTCTGATATAAAAAGACCAGGGTAAACACCGATTAGGGATCCTCTGTTTATGATGATATAAGAAAAAGATGAATTAGAACAGAAGGTGGACTAGCTTTTCAGTAATTTACTCCCCCTCCACAAAATTGTCTATAGTACCTCCCTACAAGTATATACGAAGAAAAGGAACTATGCAACGGTAACCACTAATGTTGGTTACTATAGTTTCATTCATCTAGCAAATATGCTGTTTTGTCTCCTACAAGAACGGGAAAATATTGAAAAAAGACACAAATAACCTTGCCGACGGGAAATAATCCAACTAAACTTTACTTCTCGATTTCCATGCCATGGTCTTTCTCACCAGTCTACAAACATGCTATAAGAGACGGGGCTAGATAAGTTGCTATCTTTAAGTCGGACTACGGCGATTTTGATTATTGTAGTTTCATTTATCTAGCAAATATGTTTTTTTGTCTCCTACAAGAACGGAATATCTTCAAAAATCAAAACACCTGTATAACAAGAAGGCTTTCACTTGATTATTTTTCCCTTTAAGCAACTATGTCTTTATCAAAAACAAGAACTTTTATAAGATATGAAAAAAGAGGTAAAATAATATAACTCCCCATGTTATAAAGCTTTTATAATTGTACGTGTATTGGACAATGACAAAGTCAAATTCGCCCAAAGCAGGGATTTTTTGACCAAGGATATGTTTACCCCTGTGAGTAAAAAAAAATATATTAGTGACACCCTCGATGCGATGGATCTTAGCAGACAGCATGCGATTTTCCAACTGAAGCGTTTTTTTTTTCTTTTCTTAAACCGAGTTATCAACAACTATATATTATATTTCTTAATCAAAATATTCTTTGCAAAATATAAAAAATAAAGGTGCTTTCTTGTTGTGTGTCTACATTAGATATTCTTGTTTTACATGGCAGTAAAAGTGTATATGACGAGCAACATACAGTCGAGGAGGTAAGTTATAGAGAAAGGGTTGAAAATCACAGTCCTAAAGGGGAAAAAGCCGCATCCGAAGCAATATTTTCTAAATGACAAGTAAAAAAGCATTCGTTTAGGAGAAAAAAATATTCGCATTACCTCATAATAAGGGAGGGAAAAGCTTCTTTTCATAACTCAGAGAAAGCAAAATGCCCTTTTTTCAAATACAAGGGTGATTGAAGTATATGTATATGAACTGAGCAGTTTTTCAGACTTGGGAAATATATGGTAAGGGTTAAAATGTTATAGCATTGCTATCATCTTTAACAAAAAGTCTTATTTATCTAAAGATGCCTTCCTAAACTCTGACAATGCTCCAGGCAATATCCAGATAACGGACGACCACAGACAGGTATCAGGGAATACCCCTGCTTGTCACGAGATAATGACTTCATCGACATACTAAAACCATTAATGGACGTGCGAAGTGAGGAAGAGGCAATAGAGCGACACCATGGAAGTACTTTTCTCGTCTCCTTTCGTGAAGAACCGCATACTTAATGAATATCTACCATGGAAATCGCAGCCCTTCAATCATTTGACCAAGGTAAACCCCCATGTTCTAGATAGCTAGAAAGTTTTAGAAATGCTCGCCTCGGTTGTTGATCTTCGTAGCACATCGTTCTTCACACCCACTCGTTCCGCTAGCTCACGGCGGTGTTCTCCCTATCAAACATGCCATATCTTGTTGGCGAGGCTTCACCCTTCTCCTAAATCTGCTCCTCCTCCCCTCTCCCCTCGACTAAGCGCGATGCTGTATTTACCGCGAGGATGTAAAAAATGGTGATTATAATCATAATTGGGGCTATAACATAACTTCACACAACACTAAATATGTATTGACATTGATTGACTTAGAATTGGTGATGCTTATAGCCATATCAAGCTTGGAGGTTCCTTGCGAAGAAAACATAAAATTTGATAAAAGAAAACAGTAATATGTCTTTCATTAGTAGTATAAAAATAGATTACTCGTATGACTGCAATACACAATCATCATAGTACAAACATTTGCCGCGATAATTTGTCAGAATTTATAATTCCGTCATTCATTCAAGTTTTGCTTCTCGCTTTCCTCGCAATTATTCATTTTTTCCCATTCGCAGACAGAAATACGATGGTAGCAGGGCACGATTTGCTGTCTTCCGAGCATGTCACTTCTGTCGGAAGGAGCATTCAGATTCTAATAGAGGCTTATAAATACTAACAACCGCATCCGAGCCATTACATGCTAGCATTTTATCAAATTTCCTTATGTAAAAGTGTAATTCTTATTCTTAAATGACAAATAATGCTTACCAATGGTATCAATATATGTATTTTTTGCATAAAAGTACCATCTAACATTGTTATTAAAGAAGAAATAAACAAATATACCCAAAACTATTAACATATTTTGTCTTAGAAAAAAAAAATCATTGATCGATTGATTGATTATTTAAAATTATCTGCCCCGCCTACGGCAAAAAACACCAATAAATATTATATAAAAATCAAATCATGAGTAATGTGCTTATAAAAGTATACAGCTATTGCATAAATATTATATTTTGTTTAAAATATTAGACTCCCTTAGGAAACTAATAAGTCCTATGTCACAATCCTCCGATACATTTTCCAGCGAGACAAGTACATACGTCTGAGAATGCTGCACATTTTCCCACTAAATGTGCTTCCGCCAATGGCACTCCTCACAATGTGGTGCACTTTTAGCTGTCATCAGTGACCGATTCTCAGCCTTGTTAACAAAACTTCTACTTGGCGGTTACATTATAATCATTCAGCATGTAAACTGCCTACGTTATCAGCGTCTTCTTCGTCGTCAGAGAATATTTCTCCCTGTAATGTTGACCGCAGCTAGACGAGGGACTATATATTCCCATACGCGCCGCACTCATCACCGACGCGGATGCGCGCGCGGGGGAGTAAAACCGCACGCGAACCCTTTAGGTGTGTGTATTAGACATCATTAGAGGGACATTTATGGATTATGATTAATTAGGAGGGATGATCATTCGTCTGTAACAGGGTCAATTCTCGATCCAGGTACAAGTTTAAACATGATGAATATTGCGGTGCGGGGATGGGAGGGTATGGAAGAGGGTGGTGGTGGTGGGGATGGGGTAAGAGGGTGGGGGGAGGGATCATCTGTGGTACCTGGCATATGGTTTCAGAGAGAAGGGGAGGGGAGTCCTCCAGGTGTGTGCTAATGATTTTGGTTACGGTCATTGATAATGATTCTGGTTACGGTCATTGATTGTGTTAATCACTTTCCGCGGTCATTAACCTGTTGTGATGTGTAAGGTGAGGCGTTCTGTCCAGTCGCCTGTATTGGAGAGGAGGGGAGGGACAGATATCATTAGAGTCGGTTAATGATTTCCAGTTCCGATCATTGATTATGATAATCACTTTAATTATGCCTACTTTCTGCTATGATGCGCCATGAACGACCGTAAGGTAGTCTGGTGTGCATGCTAAACATCATTAACTATGATTAATGATTCCGGTTACGGTCATTGATTACGTTAATCACTTGCGGTTACGGTCATTGGTTACGTAAATCGATTGCGGTTTCCGGTTTTCATTAACCTACTTCCTGTTTACACCCTCATGTACGTACGTGAGTGGAGTCGTTCTGTCCCTTATGCAACTACTTTTATCTATCTATCTATAAAATTTGTCTGTTTATTTACTTATCATTATCATTATCATTCTTTATTATTATTGTTATTGTTGTTAGGATTAGTGTTTGATATTATCTTTATTGCCATATTTTTTATCATAAAATTTTATTTCCCCTTTTTTTTTTGGGGGTTTTTTTTTTTGGGTTTTTTTTGGGGTTTTTTTTTTTTAAAATCCCCCCCAAAATTTTTTAAATTTTTTTTTTTTTTTTAAAAAAAAATTTTTTTTTTCCCATTATTTTCTTTTTTTAAAAAAAAAGGAAAAAAAAAAAATTTTTTTTTTTAAAAAAAATTTTTTTTAAAAAATTTTTTCCAATTTTTTTTTAAAAAAAAAATAAAAAAAAAATTTTTAAAAATTTTTTAAAAATTTTTTTTTTTAAAAAAAATTTTTTGGGGGGCCCGGTTTTTTGGGGGGGGGGGTTTTTTTTTTTTTTTTTGGGGGGGTTTTTTTTGGGTTTTTTTTTGGGTTTTTTTTTAAAAATTTTTTTTTTTTTTTTTTTTTTTTTTGGGGGGGGTTTTGGGGAAAAAGTTAAAAAAAAGGGGGGGAAAAAAAAAAAAAAAAAGGGGGGGGGGGGGGGGGGAAAAAAAAAAAGGGAAAAAGAGAAAAAAAAAAAAAGGGGGGGGGGGGAAAAAAGGGAAATTTTGGGGTTTTTTTGGGAAAAAAGGGGACAAAAAAAGGGGGGAAAAAAGGGGGGGGAAAAAGGGGGGGGGGGGGGGGGGGAAAGGGGGGGAAAGGCGGGGGAAACCAAAAAAAATTTTTAAAAAAAGGGGGGGGGGGGGGGGGAAAAAAAAAAAAAAAATTTTAAATTTTTTAAAAAAAAAAATTTTTTTTAAAAAAAAAAGGGAAAAGGGTTTTAATTTTTAAAAAAAATTTAAAAAAAAAAAAAAAGGGAAAAACCCCGGGGGTTAAAAAAGGAAAAAGGGGGGGGGGGGGGGAAAAAAAAAAAAAAAACGGGGGGAAAAAAGGGGGGGAATAAAAAAAAGGAAAAAAAACCCCCCAAAAAAAAATTTTTTTTTTTTAAAAAAACCTTAAAAAATTTTTGGGGGAAGTTTTTTAAAAAAAAAAAAAAAAATTTTAAAAAAGGGAAAGGGGGGGGGAAAAAAAGGTTTTTTTGGGGGGGGGGTTTTTTTTTTTGGGGGGGGGGGGGGTGTTTTTTTTTGGGGGGGGGGGGGGGGGTTTTTTTTTGGGGTTTGGGTTTTTTTTTTGGGGGGGTTTTTTTAAAATTTGGGGGGGGGGGGGTTTTTTG